>NW_020257777.1:0-31074 GCF_003255815.1 Theropithecus gelada
GTGTGCACAAATGGGCGTGGCTGTGTCCACACAGCTTTATTTACAAAAGCAGCTGGGCTGTGTGTGCACAAATGGGCGTGGCTGTGTCCACACAACTTTATTTACAAAGCAGCTGGGCTGTGTGTGCACAAATGGGGGTGGCTGTGTCCACACAACTTCATTTACAAAGGCAGCTGGCAGCTCCTTGGGGCACTCTCTTGGGGGTGGCTTTGGGGGTGCTCTGCAGGGGAGGCCTGTGCTGTCCGTGTGCAACGTCTGCCCGGCGAGGTGAGGACAGGCTGTGGCAGCTCAGCTGGAGATGCTCTGTCCGTACGCCGACCTGCGCCGGGGCTCCCTCGAGCTGACTGTCCCACCGCCTCATTCCTGGGGTGCCCACGTGGGAAAGCTCTGAGACCTGTCGCAGGGTGGGCACGGGGGACGCCTTTCTCCACGCTGTGCATCTGGGGACCACCAGACTCGGGAGCAGAGGCCGCCCCTCCTGTGAGATCATGGACCTTCCCCCGGGGGCTAGGTGCGAGCAGGTGTGCCCGGGAGCTGCGTTCAGCTGCCGCCCTGTCCTCCCCTCTCCCTAGTACACGGTGTGGGCAGCCATCTGGGTCACCTGGAACATCTTCATCATCTGCTTCTACCTGGAAGTTGGGGGCCTCTCACAGGTGAGTACAGACCGGAAGGCAGTGCAAGGTCCTTCCCCGGGGTCCTGGCCGGGCCCCGTGTAACACCCCCTCTGTTTTCTCTTCATCCATCGTCTGAGGCAGGGGCTGTCTGTGCATGGCTCTGTCCCCAGCACCCAGAACAGCCCTGGTCTGTAGTTGGTGACTCAGTAAAGGTTTGGAGAGAGACCAGTGATTTGATTGGGGAAGGAAAGGCGTCTGTGGGTGTTGGCAGGTGAGAGGGCTCCGGCTGGAGAAGAGGAGCCTCAGAGCAGGGCAAACCCTGGCAGAGATGTGCAGGTGAATGGACACCACCCTCCTGGGGCCACGTGGGGTCCTTTGTCCCAGCCCGACCAACCCTCCAGGCTGGTAAAGCCTCGTGCCCCCTGCAATGCAGGGAACCAGGGGAAACAAGGTGGAGGGTCATCGCTGAGCCGACCCTGACTGAGGCTGTTTCAGGCACTTTGCCTGCAGTTCAGAGGTTAGTTCCAAAGCCAGGGTGGGGTGGAGTTTTGTCTCCCCCGGGGGCTCTCTGCTTTGGCCGGTGTGGCACAGGTGGGCACTAAGGCAGGTGCCCAGCCAGGCAGACGGGCCCCCGCTTCCTGGAGCCACACCTGGGGCTGCAGCCGGGGAGACTGTCCTGGGGCAGACACACGTCACATGGCAGCTTTGGCCAGAGACACAAGGAAGGGACCCAGTGCCCCTGAGAGCGAGTTCTGGGGTCTGGGCAGGGAGGCCTTCCTGGAGGAGGAGGTGTGTGGGTCGAGGGCAGGCATAGGAGCAGCTGGGAGGGCCTTGGTATTCCTTTCCCCACCACTGCTGGAGCCCTGGGGACAGGGTGCAGTGGGAGGACAGGGGAGGCGGGAGGAGAGGACCTCCCCTTGCCTCTCTGTGGTGGCATCCCCGCAGGCTGCAGTGGGTGAGGCCAGCCACCTCCTGGCGCTAACCGGCCCTGCTCCTGCTCCTCACCCCCAGGACAGCGAGCTACTGACTTTCAGCCTCTCCCAGCATCGCTCCTGGTGGCATGAGCACTGGCCGGGCTGTCTGCACGAGGAGGTGCCGGCAGCTGGCCTCAGGGCCCCCCATGGCCAGGCCCTGGTGTCAGGTGCCATCTGTGCCCTGGAGCCCAGCTCTGTGGAGGCCCTACACAGCGGCCTGCAGATCCTGATTGCGGTGAGCATGGGGTAAGGGGGCCCGGGGTGGGGATGGGTTGATGAGGGAGGGGACACAGAGCTGGGGGTTTATCTCCCTGGGGCGGGGCCAGCTGACCAGGCCTCAGGCCTGTCTCTGCCTTCCTCATCCCCACCCTTGCTGGAGAGGTTAAGGTATCACGGGTGGGCTCCCATGTGGCTGGCACCTCAGTGCCTCCTCTGCAAACCACCTCCCCCAGGTGGGGCCGACCCAGGCCCCTTCTCAAGTTGAGCGTGGTGTTTGCTGTGGGGAGTGGGAAGGACTCGGATCAGGCCGAGACACCCCGCCTCTGGCTTTCACGGCCCCAAGGAGGAGCGGCAAGCATCTTCCTGACAAACCCATCCATGCATGTCCAGCCTGTTCCCTCGGCTGCCCCAAGCCCGTGCCAGTCACGGAAAGTGGACAGAGCCTGAGGCTGGGCCGGCAAGAAGCCCCTCAGCCTTGTCTGGAACTGGAGTGTGCACTTGGCAAAGCTGGCGCCACGTGACCCAGGTCTGACCGGACAGGGATCCCGCGGCCCCGGACATGGATTCTGCAGCCTGGACAGGGATTCTGTGCCCCGGGAGGGGCTGAGGAGCAGCTGTTGCTTGTGTGGGAACGGGACTCTGCTGTCCTCTCCGGCCCTGCTCGGTTTGGTGGAGAACAGGGGCTACAGTGCTGCTCCTGGTCTGGCCACGAGGCCCCTTCCCCGCTGTGCCACCTCCGTGAGCCTAGCAACCTCCTTGTGCCTCAGCTCCCGCCTCTATAAAACGCAGATGGTGCCAGTGCCTTCCTCGAAGTGCTCAGAAGAAGGAGGCAAAAGCTGAGACGGGCGTGTGGAGGATGCTTGGTCAGCGTTTCACCTCAGGAGCTCCTGGGGCAGGGCCGATGTGACTGCAGCACAATTGGTGCCATCGCCGGAGGAACTTGTGACTGATCTCAAGGCTCCCTGACTTTCCCTGGTGCACACGCTGGCGTCAATGCAGCACATCAGGTGGACATGGGGCCTCCAGGAGCGAGGATCTGTGGCCAGCAGCTGGCGGTGGAAGCTGAATTCCAAATCGAAGGGGCCCATGGCCTGAGAACACGTGACAGTATGGGTGGCCTCGTGAGCTCCCTGGGCTCCTTCCTGGGCTCTGCTCTGGTCCTGCAAGAACTCAGGCCAGGGAGGTGCTGCCCCGTAGCAAGGGGCTACAGACACACCCTGCCAGCGCTAGTCAGGGCCTGTTTCTCCCACCACAGCCACTCAGCCCCAGTTGCCCCCAAAATGTGTGGAACCCAGGTGCATGTGACTGGAGGAGAAAGAGCCAATGTCCCAAGTGTGCACATCAAAGCTCCTGAGATTAGGCTTTGTGAGAAGGCAACAAAAAGGAAGCCAAAGGGGAACAAATGAAGATTCTCTCAGAGGGGGTGGCGTGCTGTGGGAGCCGAGGCTGGAGGAGTGAGCGCTACGCGTGGTTGGGGAGATGGGGCCTGCTGTTGCCTTTTATCCTGACTCCCAGGGATGGGAATTTCTTTAATAGGATGTGGATCTAAATTCCAGCCAGCTAGTCCTCACTAGGAGCACAGCCCCCCTGCTCTTTGCTTTGGAGGGTCTGGGAGAGGCTGGTGGCTTGGCTGACCCCTGCCCAGCTGTGCTGATGGTAGCAATAGAGAGTTGTCCGACAAGGCCAGGCTCTGGGCGTGAGGCGCAGGGCAGGGTCTGCAGATCCCAGGCCTCCATGCAGCAGGGAGGGTGGTGAGCTTTGGGGTGGACCTGGGGCTGGAGCCAGGAGGATGGGCAGGAGGCGGTCGTGTGAAGGGCAGGGAGCACGGGGGTGTGGGACAGAGGCGGCCTGCAGGTCCCCGGGGGGGGGCACTGGCTGGAAGGGGCGTCTTCCAATGGCTCCCCAAGCTCGGCTGCCTGTTCAGCACCACGGCCAGCTCCGTGGTGGGGGCGTCTTGGGCTCCTTTGGAGTAGAGGGGGAAGAGCCATGGAGGTTGCCCACCCTCACCCCTGCTCCCACCCTGGCCATGGCATGGAACCAGAAATGGCCATTTGGGACAGCTTCTTGAGTCTGTCTCAATATCAAGGAGACGGGTCTGCCTGCCTCGTGGTAAGAGAGGTCTCCTGGCCCCTGACTGACCCCTAGAAAGGAGCTAGATTTCCAGGAAAGCAGCTGCCAGCTCGCCTGTACCAGATGGGGTGGGGGTCGGGGGTACGGAGCCCAAGCATGTCCAGCCCTGGGGCCTGACCTGCATGTCCTGTCTCCTCTCCTGGGACCGGGACCTTCTCGGGGGGCTGTTGGGCCAGGTCTATGGAGGAAGAAACCAAGACCAGAAGGTGAAGTGAATTTTCAAGGTCACGCGGCTGCTCAGCGGTCGGCCTGAGGTGCAGCCAGGAAGGTGTCCTGCTTCGTTCCGGGGCACCTCCAATCACAAACCCACTGCGGCCGGCTGCCCCCAACCCCTCCCTCAGTGTCTGTGGCCTGGAGTGACCCTGGCCGGGCCCTCTCTCTCATGCCGTTGGTGTTTCTGGCTGTGGCAACGCTGCCCCCCTTTGCCAGAGCCCTTTTTCCCTCAGTGGCCCTGGATGCAGGTGTCTGCGAGGTGTGTGGGGCTTTGCAGTGGCCTGTCCTCTGCCCTGGACTCCCAGTCCCTCTCCTCTCGCTGCTTGACCCCTGCCCCACAGGCAGCAGCCAGCCCCCAGCTCTGCCTGGAGTTGCCTGCTGGACCCCGAGTCCTCAGCCTGTCTCTCCTGCACTTTGCTGGGCTCAAAACCAGAATCCCAGACGGCTCGCTCCACAGAGGAGGAGGAGCTCCTGGTGGCTGTTGGCTGGGGTGGGCTGGGGCCAAAGGCGAGGGGCCCGAGGGGACTCTGGGCTGGGACTGGGCTGGCCTGGGGTTCATCCCGCCTGGGCTTCTGCAGCCTCACCCCACTCCCTGTAGCCACTCAGGCTGACCTGGTCATCTTCCCCACCCAATATCCATTATCCTCACCTACCTGCCCCCCACCCAGTTGAGTGGGGTGGGGCGGAAGGCAGGGGTGCGGCTGGAACTTGAGAGCTGAGGATGCCCACGGGTCAGCTCTCCCACTCCATGTCACAGAGGAGGAACCTGAGGTCTAGGAGAGGCAGGGCCTTGGTGGTCAGGGGTGCTCGGGTGCCTCTGCCTGCATCGCCGCAGTGACACCCCGCGGGCTCGCCTGGCCACACTCACCCCTCCGCCTGTGGTGTCTTTCAGCTTCTAGGTTTTGTCTGTGGCTGCTACGTGGTCAGCGTGTTTACGGAGGAAGAGGACAGCTGTGAGTATGGGGCCTCTGCAGGCAGCGGGGTGGGAGACTGCTACAGAGGTGGCAACTCTGAGTCTGTCCTGTCTGGGCAAGGAGAGAGACCTCCCCTCTTGGGAGGGACCCCACGCCCAGCAGGGCCTTGCTCACAACTATAGGCCTGAGCAGAAGAGGACTCACTACACACAGGGAAGAGACGAGCAGAGGTCCTGGCCTGGGGGCCCCAGGGTTCAGCTGTCTCCCAGGTCCAAGGGCTCCTGTGCTTCAGGCTGGGCCTGTCCTCATGATCCCCGCAGTGGCCACAGGTAGAAGGTCTGAGCTCAGACCTGCCGAGTCCTGGGCCGCTGCAGCCTCCAGGCAGCTCAGAACCGGGCCCCACTGGCCGGGATGCTCACATCTGGCCCTCGGTGGCAGCCTGGACCCATCTAGGCAGGGTTTTCATTTTCCCTCTGCTCGCCAGCCCCCATCAGCTTTCCTGTGATTTGCAACTTGAGTGGTCCACACTCAGGTGCCCTCGCTGGGCCCCTCATCCTGATGTGGTCTCACAGGAAGACCCTGTGGAGGACAGAACCGGGTGGGGAAGGGCAGATGCCAAGCAGAGTCTGGGTGTGCCTGGGGGGCCCACGGTTCCTGTGGACAGAACTATCCCCGGGGTCAGAATCCAGTTCAAAGCCATCTGTCTCCAGGACCCCAGGGGCCATGGGGTCAGCAGTCCACACGTCAAAGGGCACCCTGCCCTCAGACCAGGACTGATTCCAGAGGCAGGGGACGCCCTCAGAGCCTCCGTCCCCAGCACCCAGCATCCCTCAGCCACTGTGCCGCTGATCCTAAACCATCACTCAGGGCTCAGCCAGCTTCCTGGGAGGAGGCAAACAGCTTCCGCTCTCTGGCTCCATTCAAACGTTTTAAGATGGGAACCCCATTTGAACCTGGAGTTCAGAATGCATCGACTTTGCCCAGCAAGCCCCTGTCACCTGCTGGCTATGCAGACAGTGTCAAGGGAGCCACTGTGACTGAACATGACAGAGGGTGGTGGGAGAGGGCAGAACACGGTGCAGCCCCCGCACAGGCCGGAGGACCCGGGCTGTCCTACCTCTGCCGTCCCCCCAGGCCGTCCCCGCACAGGCCGGAGGACCCGGGCTGTCCTATGCCCCCCGTCCCCCGGCTGTGTCCCCTTTGCTGTCGTGTCAGGACTTGGGGCGTGTCTGTGACCCAGGGACCCCTTGGGCTTCATTCTGTGATTGGGCCTGTTTTCCGCTCTGCCATCTTTTCCATTGTGTGGGTTTTATTTGGGTCTTGATTTCTTTCAGTTGATTTCATTGGTGGATTTGATCCATTTCCTCTCTACCATGTCAATGAAAAGCCATCCAGCCTCTTGTCCAAGCAGGCGTACTTGTAAGTATGGCCGGCAGAACCTGCTCTGCAGCCAGCCTGGCCAATCTGGCGCTCACAGCAAGAGGCTGCCTTCCTTGGCCTGCCTGTCCGTCCATCCATCCATCCGTCCATCCATCCACCCTCACTTTTCTAACATCTGCTTCATGCCAGGCTCTGGGGTGGTACTGGGGCTGCAGAGACCTAGGACCCACTCCCAGCCCAGAATAGCTCAGAGCCCAGCAGAGACTGCGCCTGTGGGAGAGGGTTGGGTCCAGGAGACGGCTCTGAGTCAGGGGCCGCAAGGGTGTCCTGAAGAGCCACTTCCCAGCGGGCGGCATGGGGCTGCCGTAGGGGTCTCTCCGTGGCAGGCAGCTGGGGCCCTGGTTTCCTATCTGGCAGAACCAGACTTGTTTCTTGAAAGGCAGTATCCACAGTTCTGCAAACCCCAGACCCTGGGGTGGGGTGCCGGGGCTCCCAGCTGTCCTCCTCTGAAATAGCTTTTGCCACACAGCTCGCCCTGTACACAATCCTAGTTTGGGGCTCAGAATAGGTAGCCGCACTGCCCCTGGGCTGCCCAGGCCCCCAGAGACACCTGATGGCACGCCCCTGGGTAGCCCCTGGCCCTTCTCTCCTAAAAATGAGGGCTGTAGGCCGGGCGTGGTGGCTCAAGCCTGTAATCCCAGCACTTTGGGAGGCCGAGACGGGCGGATCACGAGGTCAGGAGATCGAGACCATCCTGGCTAACACGGTGAAACCCCGTCTCTACTAAAAAATACAAAAAAAGTAGCCGGGCGAGGTGGCGGGCGCCTGTAGTCCAGCCTGGGCGGCAGAGCGAGACTCCGTCTCAAAAAAAAAAAAAAAAAAAAAAAATGAGGGCTGTCATGGCAGGGGCTGTCTGAGGTAGCAGGAGCCCAGCTCCCATGTCAGAGAACGGGGGAATAAAGACCCGGGCAGGGGTGGGGTCACACGCAGGCCCTGAGCCAGGGACCCAGGTACACCCCTGGGCGAGCCCCCACTCCACTCCCAGCCCCACAGCCCAGACCCCACTGAGATGTCAGCAAACAAGCACAAGACGCTGACCTGCCCGGCACAGGGAGAGGCAGTGGTGGCTTTCCAGAGCCTCAGCCCCACCTACCTCCTTTCTGCCAAAGGCCTGAAGCCATCACTGCTTGGACTTTGTTCCATTTCAGGTTCTCCAAGGGGAGGAGGTGGCAGCCCCCAGTGGCAGCCCCAGCCCTGCTCCCCCAGGTGCTCTCTGACCTTGTCCCCACAGGCCTGCGTAAGTGAGGAAACAGCTGATCCTGCTCCTGCGGCCTCCAGCCTCAGCAACCAACCAGCGACAATGACAGGAGCCCCCAGGCCTTGGGACGCACCCCCACCCAGCACCCTCCAGGTGGCCGGCAGCACCTGCCCTGGGTTCTAAGTGCTGGACACCAGCCAGGGCGGCAGCCACAGCTACAACTTCAAGAGAGTTTGTAATTTCCTTTCTCTTAAAAAAAAAAAAAAGAAAACAAGCAAGCATACAAAAGAAAAGGCAGAGCAGAGCGCCCCATGCCCACCTCCCCCGGCAACGTGGGAGACACAACTCTGCCCCCAGGCCATCTTGTCCTCGAGGAGCCCCTCAGGTGCCCGGCTGGGGCCGCTGGACCCTCAGGCTGCAAGCACCGCTGCTGGGGCGCAGCCAGGCGGGAACGGCACAGCCCCCCAGGAAGCCAATGTGAGCCCCGAGAATGTGAGCCCGGGACCCGGCAAGCGGCGAGGGCCCCAGTTGAGCATGGAGGGTGCCCAGCCCCAAACTTGTGCCAGAAGAACCCCCAGAGCCGCCAGGAGCTGAGGCTGATGGAGTCCTGGGGTGTGGGCTGGGCTTGACCAAGAACGGCAGAGCCAGGCCCCAAGGCATACCACAGGGCACGTGGTGGTGACAAGGGGGCGGTACCCTTGTAAAGAGGGGTCTTGGGCAAACAGTCCCAAAGGCTCCCCCAGGTATCATCAAGTTGGTAAATAAACAGGAACATGGCCCTCGTCCACCCTCCGGAAGATGCCGAGTTTGGGGGACAGTCGGGTACAATCTCAGGTGGGGCCTGAGGCCTGCCCGTTCCAACAGTCCTGAAAATACTGGAGGACAAGCGCGAGGGGAAGGAGGCGAGGGGCCCGGAAGGGGGTGTCCGCGGGAGTGCGGGAAGTTTGGGGAGCAGCCCGGAGCTGGTTGGACCTGGGCAGGTGCTGCCCTGCCGGCCTGGAGAGGTGGTGACCTGTGTCAGATTGGGCCGGTGGGGAGGCAGCTCGTGGTCTGGAACAGGCTGCTGGGTACATCCAGGGAAAACCCACTTTATTTCTATTCAGAAGCATCCAAACAGGTACAGTAAAGGCATCCCCCATGCCAAGCAGGGGCTTCCTTCTCCACCCTGGACGGTGGTCAGGGAATCAGGGTTTGTGGGTGCTGGATGGACACCAGCTCTGCCGTCCTCAGCAGGCCCAGAACACAGTCCAGGACAGGCAGACAGGGGCAGGGAGCCCACTCTGCAGCCCACCTGGCCGACCACGGTACCTAGAGGGAGAGGAGGGGTGGGTGAGCCAATGGCTACCAACAGGGCCCACTGAGCCAGGGACCTCAGATACCAGATTTCCCTTTCCCAGATTTCCCTGCCTGACACGTTGTCCCCTCCAGAAGATCTTCAGACACATCCCGGGGGTAACTACAGAGGCCCTGGAGAGCCCCGAGGCAGTCACAGCACCTGTCCCTTGGCCAGCATGGGGCATCCCACCCACTTCTCTAAGAACAGGTTCACACGCCCCCTTCCCATGCAGGCGTTCCCACTGTGCAGGCGTTCCCACCGTGCCTTGGCCCCAGTTTAAGGCCAGGCTGGTGTCTCACTTGTGTAAGCCCAAACCGGCCCACTCTGTTTCCCCAAACGCCTCCAAAGCCGGCTTTCCTTGACCACTGAAGAAAATCAAGGCCGAGAGGAGCCAGCAGGCGTCAATTAACGCAGGCGGGCAGAGCTGTGGTGGCTGCCAGGGCATGGTGCTGAGAAGGACCAGGCCCCAACCTAAGCGTCAAGGCAGGTAGTAAGACTGATGGGTGCTATCAGTGGGGCCTGGTGAGCAGGGTAAGGACAGGCTGACGATGCCACCCGGGAAGGGCCTGCCGTGGGTTCAGGAGGGCCGGGCACGGCCGGCTCAGGGCCATCTTCACAGGAGGGCTGGCTGTGCGTGGTGCTGGGACGCTCACCTGGCCTAGGACAGGAAGGTGCGCACACGGCTTCGGATGGGGGCTCTGCAGATGGGGCACAGCTGCAGGCTGGGGGCACACTCAGTACAGACCAGGTGGCCGCATGGCACAAAGACGATGGACACGGCACGGTCCAGGCACACCTTGCACGTCCTCTCCTCCTGCAGCCGCCGCAGCTGCTCCTCCATGTCCCTGGCTCCTGGGGGCTCAAGAACCCACCACCCGCTCTGGGCCTGGGCTGGACTGGCTCCCCCTAGGAGGACAGGCCTGCAAAGTGTCCCCGCACCCTGGCCCCCGCCCTCTGCGGCCCGTGGAAGATTGGCGTTACCCAGCCCTCCAGGTGCCATCAGCCCTCCCCTGCCCTGGCCCCCACCCCAGGGGGTCCCGGGCCTGCACCTGGCTCCTGGGCGCTTTCAGACTGGACCTCTCTTCTGGGCGTGGGCAGCTCAGGGTCCCCAGGGGCAGGGACTGTGGACAGTTAGGATGGACTTGAGGCCTAGCTCCCAAGGGGAAGCCAGGCCGGCCCAGAGACAGGTCCGCAGCCTGTGGGGTCCAGTTCTGGCCAGGAGTGGAGGGACTGCAGAGTACCCCCGCTCCCGACACTTCTTCCCACCCCTCCCACAGCATAACAGGATCCAAAGGCTTCCTGGAGGGGCCACCAGAGAGCCTGCCCCTTGTCCAAGGCCCTCTGCACATCCAGCCCATCTGGCAGTGGCTGCAGACACTGTGTGCTGGGCACTGTTGGGGGTGGTGAGGCGAGAGGCTGTGCCCAGGGGGTGAGCTGGGAGAGAAGCAGAATGGGGACCTGGCACTGGCAGAGGCCCCTGCTGCCGCGAGCCACCTCACACAGCACAGCCCCCATGAAGCCAACCCAGGCAGCAGCCTCACACCCGGTCACGTGCCCGTCACTCTCCCTGCTGTCTGGCAGGGTGGGGACACCCAGTGGCCTTGGCCAAGCACAGGCTGCAGGTGCCCAAGGAGTCAGTAGGGTGTTGGCTCTCACCGGAGGGGGCCACAGGGGCTGCATCTTCCGGTTCTTCCCACGGGTCCTGGAAGGAGCCAGAGACCGTCGGTGCCTTGGGGAAATAGGAGGGGCAGGACCCCACTGCCGCCCGGAGCCCCGAGGGGAGGTGGCGCTCACCCAGGAGCCCAGCAGCTGAGAGTGAGTCTCCTGCACACTGTGGACAAAGTCTCTTCCTTTTGACCGGAGCAGGAACTGGCAGCTGCAGATGCCCCACAGATGTAGGTTGGGGTTCAGGGCCCCCACCGTCCGCTTCAAGCCCTTGGATCCCCAGGGGTTGGGGTTGGGCCCCCTCCTCCCGCCGCCCTGCAGTGCCCGTGGGCATGGGCGAGGAGGGCTGCCTTGGAGACACCTCCGTGGGGCTTCAGGGTAGTCCCACAGGAGAGGCACTTCTGCCCCCAGCAGCCCTTCCGAACAGGGGCCCTCACAGGAAAAGTGGGTGCCTGCCGGCCGGAAGCACCATCCACAGAGGGGCCTCCCCAGTGCCCTGTGGGGCCAGGGAGGCAAAGCAGGCCTGGTGTTGGGTCGACAGAGCCCTTTGGGGCCCACCCCTGACCCGTGATCAGACCCGGGGCCCCACGGGGACAGCTGGTACCTGGGGAACCACTTGGCATGTTCCATCCAGGGGTCGTCCCCGCGCTTCCAGCTCTGCAGGCCCCCGTAGCAGAAGAAGCACCTCACCTTGTCCTGCTGGCCTGGGGTGCGGAGAGATGCTGGCCCCAGCCAGGCCCCACCCAGCCCCCTGCCCCCCGGTGCGTCCTTCCAAGGCTGCGAGAGCTTCAACTGGAGGGGAGCTCCCAGGTGGCAACAGAGAGGAGGGGGTGGGCAGGGGGCTGGGTGGGGGAGGACACTTGCACCTCACTAGCATCAAAGGTGAAAAGGGGACAAGGGTGTCTGGGGTGCCGGCCAGGATGGGCGAGAATGTTCAGGAAAGGACTGAGCTGGCATTTGCATTGTTCCCAGAGTGAGCAGTGGGGGCCCCCCAGGGCCTGGCACATCTATAGCCCTGAGGCTTCAGGAGCCAGAAGGGCCCCTCCCCAGGTCTCTGCTTCCCCAAGATGAGTCCCAGCGAGAGGAAGAAGGGAGGCTGCCCTAGAAGGCCAGTCTGGGGCCAGGCTTGGTTTTAGGAACTCATGCCTCCCTTTGGGGGTGGGGGATCCCTCCTCACTCTACCTCCTGACGGCCCCGTCCCCTCATCGGCAGGCATGCGATATGTCACCTGCCACTGACATCACAGGTTTGGGCTGCATCAGGCACTGGACCTCGACCAGCCCCAAAGACCCTGGCTCTGCACCTGCCATGCCTCCTGCCTGACCTTCACCTGCTGAGCCTTGGACCTCCAGGGAGTTGGGTGAGCCAGGCCTGCCCCTTCACACCACGACTCCTGACTGTCCCAGCCACTGTCCCCCCCGACCAGCTGTCTTAAGTTGGTCCAGCCTTACCAGGATGGTGCCCCCCCAGAGCCCACTGCTGACAATGACCTTGGCTGTGCCAGTACTCATAAAGCCCTCAGTGGGCCCTGCTGCCCTGTCCTTCAGCCCGGAAGTGGCAGAGCTGGGACCTGAACTCAGGTCTGACCACATGGTCCCCAGCTGTAGGGCCGAGGAGCGGGCCCAGGCCAAGACGAGGATAGGTACTCCGGGGACTTGATTTAGTCGGGGAAGACCAGACAGTGGCTGCAGGTTGGGTCCTGAAGAAATTCCCCACAGGCTGAGCTGCCAGGACCTTCCGGCTGACCACGCCTGCCTTGGTCACCCTGATCCTGTTCCTTAAACATCTCCTCCCGCCGTGCAGACCAGCAGCGGGACGGTGAGGGCCCCAGGCAATGTCAGCCCCACCCACTTCTATCACAAAAAGGTACTTGCGCACCAAGCTGGTGGCCTCCACAGCTGAGACCCCCAGACCATGGCCAGAGGCAGCCCCTCCTCATGTCCCACAGTCTGACACACTTGGCCAGCAGAGACTCCGGGAGAGCGTGTCAGGCAGGAGCACATGGGCACTGAAGGGCTTGCAAGACTACTGCTCCATCATCCGGCCAGTCCCTTCCTGTTGGGGGATGGATGCTACGGAGGAGACAGAGCCCTGGGCTGGAAGGGTCCAGAATCGTGCCCAGGCCCACAGCAGGAAGGCCCCCCCGCCCGGGACTGACCTGTGTGGAAGAAGCCGGCAGCGGCCAGCAGCTCGGGCGGCACCCCAGCCGTCAGCGGCCAGTCATAGAAGGAGGCCAGACGCAGCTCTTCAGAGCCCATGCCGGGGAAGGCAGGCCCCCTGGGCGACATGGCCCCAGCGCCCTCCTCCTCTTCCTCCTCTGCCAGCGGCCGCAGCTGGCCCAGGATCTGCCCATCCACATGGTCCCAGGCCCTGCAGGTGTCCAGGCCTAGGGCAGGGCTGCCCAGAGAGCGGGGTCCACAGCGCTCCCGCGCGGGACCGTCACCAGCTGCCCAGCGGCACAGCTGTGGTCCATGCTGCAGGCACTTGGCACTGTCTTCAGGCCCCATGGAGGGAACACTGGCTCTGACCAGGTCTGCAGCAGAAATGGGGGCTGATGGCCAGTCCCAGAATATGCCCAGCTGGCCCTTCTGGAGCTCCTGACCTCCGGGCTCACCCCGGGGACAGCAGGGATAGGCATAGGCCGGCCACCAGACACCCTGGGAGGGGAGTATCCCAGGGCCCACCACTTTCTGGAACGGGCCAGGGTGGCCTCTGGGGTCACATGCTCTGTGCAGCGGGGGCGTGTCATGGGGCCCCTGGCAGGGTTGTGGATCCTGCTGATGGCACGTGGGCAGGCAGTGTCTCTTTGAACAAGACGGGAAGGAACTGAGCGTGGAGACCCCTCCCAGGGCTGTGGGGGAGGGGCTGGGGAGCTGGAGATGAAGGTTCCAGGGTCAGGCGCCCAGGGCAGCCTCTGGAAGCAGAGAAGGCCCAAGTAAAGACAGATGGGCTGTGCAGCCCGTCCAGGCAGGGGCCGTGACCCCCCACCTTGCAGGGGTGACGCTGGACTCACAGGGGCCTAGTGCTTCGTCATGCAGAGCAGGGAGGCAGGTCACCCGGGTGTTCTCTGAAACATCCCTCAGCTCCAAGGGGCCTCCGCAGGTCTGGGAGCAGCTCTTGTCCTCAGGCCATGAAGATCAGAGCAGACAGAAGGGCCTGAGCTGCCCTCCCCTCCCCTCCCCCTTCCCCCTTCCTCTTCCTCCTTCCTCTCCTTCCTCCTCCCTTTCCCCTTCTCCCTCCTCCCTCTTTCCCTCCTTTCCCCCACCTCCCCTCACTTCCCCACGTCTCCCTCCACCTCCTCCTTCTCCCTCCACTTCCCTCCATACCAGCCTCCCCAAGTAGCCAAGGGAGAGGCGCTGATGTCCCCAGAAGAGGAGCATTCAGTGTTGGCCCCGGAATCGGAGCTCCTGAGTCTGCTGTGACCCTGACTGCCAGTCCAAACTCCACAGCTGTGCCATGCTGCTAAACCCCACAGTGAGGGAACGGGGAGGAGGACTTAACCCTAGAGAAGCTGGGGGCACAACAGGAACCCCAGGGACACCTGGGCGGGACAAAGAGGACAGCTGGATGGGGCCCAGGCTTCAACGCCCCCCGACCCCTGACTGAACCCTCAACCCTAGCAGACCCAGCTCATCCACCCAGCTGGCCCTAAAGGCCCCCTGTCATCCTTCAGCCACTCTCCGCTGCTGTTCTGTCCTGGATGGGAGCGTGCAGGCTCACAGAGTTTGGAAGAATAAAGAGGAGTCGCACACTGCAGGCCTTTGGTTGCCACGGGGAGTGCAGGCGGGCAGGACAGGGTTAGCTGCAGTGAAAACCGTCCCTGAGCTCGCCTGGAAGCCTGGCCCGCTCACTTTCCACTGCTGAGCCGCATAGACCCGCTGCTGCCCACCACACTTTCACACCCGCCCCTGCTCCTCCTACTCACGGCGGGGGCTGGGGCTGCACCCGCCCTCCCAGGAGGCCTCTGGTGACTTGTTCTGGTCATACTCAGGCCAGTGTTGCCGGGCCCCAGCGAGACCCCCAACCCTTTCCTATCCAAGGCCCAGAGCCACCTCGTTTCCTGCAGAAATCAAAGTGAAGGGTGTGGCTCTTAAGGCCTCTGGGGTGTCTCCAGGCCCTGCTGAGGACACAGCACAGAAGCCAGGGCTGCCGGGGGCAGAGGGAGAGGCACCAGGAAGCTCAGGGACATAGGAGGGGAGGGCTGTGTCTATCGGGAAAGGGCCTGGGCGCCGGAGAAGGAGTCAGGCTAGACACAAAGTAGAACTTCCCAACGTGTTTTCTGGGATGATCTCGGGGTACCACGCCTTCGCCCCCTCTCTGTCCTCCCGTGCCCCCTCAGCACAGTGGTTACCTTTGGTCACTTCAGCAACACCCCGGGTGTGGGCTTGGGGCCCTTTCAGGGGGACGCGGGCCTCAAGCTGGGTGGATTTTGCTGCCTGGTTCCTAGTCCACCTGCAGTGCACCCGGGAGGTGGGACGAGGGGTCACTATCTCCAGCCTGCTCTTTCCAGGGGAGGGACACATGCAGCACCCAGGTTTGCTCGGAATCCTCAAGCTGGGGACCCTCTGAGGTGGGCAGGCAGCAGGGGTGGCCTCTCCCAGGCCACTGCCATGGCCTGTCATGGGACCCTCTCTTCCCACTGCTTGGGGCTGGGAGAGGAGACAAGATTGGTGTCACTCCTGGAAATGGAAGGAAAGGCCCTGGAGCTCACTGGGGAGTTCGGGGTAGCTGGGCCATCGGCCGAGCCCCGCTCCTCTGGTGGGATCGCCCCCTGAGGTCCTGTGCACCTCTAAACCCAGTGGGTGATCTCCACACACATCCCAGCGCATGGCTGTGCAGAGAGCTGCCAAGGGGCGCTCAGCCTCTTTGCTGTGCGCGGCCAGCCCAAAATTCTCAAAACAAGGAGTATCCATATGTTACTTATTTAATTAAATGAAAAGAAATAAGGAGCTAAAATTAACGGTCACGTGCCTATTCGAGAAGTGTTGGGGATACTGAGAGTACAAAGAAAGTAAAGTTCCCTGTCGGAGCCGTCCCTGTGGGTGCTGGGCGTGTGTGTCTGGATTTGGCAGTTGCCCTGCAGCTTTGCGGGGGAGGGGGCGGGTGCATGGAGACCTCTAGGCTTCTTTGCAATTCTGTGCATCTACAATGATTTCCAAATAAAAGATGGGAAAACCCATGCGCCTTCTCCCCACTGAGTGGCAAGCACTGCTGTGACTATTTTGCTGTTTTCTTCCAAACGTACCCTAAACATCTTTATTTGCTATTTGCCCATTTTGCAAAATGAATAAACATCTGTCAGTACCTAGGAGGGCTCCCCGTGATGCCCCCGGGTCCCTGCGAGTCTTTCCAATTAAGTCTCCCAGGTAAGAAGACGTCAGATGGGGAGCCATGGGGAGAGGCCTCCAGGTCAGTGAGAAAGGAAGCCCTGGGCCCATCAGGGACTCCCAGAAGCCCCAAGACCCCGCAGCGACTGGGATTTGCAGCTAAGGAGATGCTGGTCTCCCTGCAAGATTCGGAACCAGCAGGAGTTTGAGGAGAATATCCCCAAATTGAGGCCCCCACAGTGCTCGTGAGGACTAGCCTATTAAGGCAGGAAAAGAGGACCGTCGTCAGGGCTGGGCTCAGCATTCTCCACCAACAGCTCCCACCTCCTCCAAAGCCACCCAGCCATCCGAGAAAGTCCATGCCTGAAACTGCGTGTGGGTGCCACACGCATGAGCCCTGCTCTACTCCAAGAAGCCTGGGGCTGGGGCCACGTGGGCAGATAGGTGGACCCGCTGGGCACATTCCTATTCCTGTGCAGAGATGGGGGTGTCAGGAGGGGCCTCCAGAAAAAAAAAATCTCCCCCAGGGCTGATGCCTGACCTTTCACCACCAGAGCCTCAGAGTCTCTTCCTGTTAACTTTTCCTCTGGGAATGCTTTGTGAGTCATTAACACTTTAGTATAAACAAGACTCAACTTTCTCAGAAAGAAGGCAGTGGGGTTTTTAGAGAGGGATGGGACAGGGATGGGATTAGCCTGGGATAAGAGGGCTGAGTCAGAGCCTGTGGAGTTCCAAATGCTCTGACCAGAAGGTGAAACTGTTACTCATGTGAACCAGAGCAGCTCCATGTTGAACAGGAGCTGGGTAAAATGAGGCTGAGACCTACTGGGCTGCATTCCCAGGCGGTGAAGCCGTTTTAAGTCACAGGATGACACAGGAGGTCGGCACAAAACACAGGTCATAAAGACATTGCTGATAAAACAGGTTGCAGTAAAGAAGTGACAAAAACCCACGGAAACCAAGATAGTCACGAGAGTGACCTCTGGTCGTCCTCACTGCTACTGTACTCCCAGCTACACGGGAGGCTGAGGCAGGAGAATGGTGTGAACCTGGGAGGCAGAGCTTGCAGTGAGCCGAGATCGCGCCACTACACTCCAGCCTGGGCGACGGCGAGTCTCCGTCTCAAAACAAACAAACAAACAAAAAAGTAGCTGGGCACGGTGGAGGCTGAGGCGGCAGGATTACGTGAGCCCAGGAGTTCAAGGCTGCAGTGAATTATTGATATGAGTGGTGGGCAGGGAAGTGCTGGGTAGAGGAGGGCGTGGTCCCTGGCTAGGACTCCACCCACAGGCCTGTGCCCACGGACCTAGGTGAGGACCAACACACCCTGCCTTCATGTCCAAATGTTGCATTTCCCAAAACCACCCTGCCCTGCCACGCCCCCATCCTGTGCCTATAGAAACTCCAAGACCTAGTGGGCAGGAACCCAAGCACCGGACATGGAGAGGAACCCATCGGCAGAACACACAAGCGGCTGGATGTCGAGAGGCCGTTGGGGGGAGAACACCGGCAGAAGAGCACACTGAGACCCTGGCAGGCCATCGGCTGGTGGAATGATGCAGAGTTTGGCTGGGGTGGTCGGAGGAGAGCCCAGGCTGCTGAGAGGCCTGACTCCAGGGGAAAACCATCTCCCTTCTGGCTCCCCCATCTGCTGAGAGCTGCTTCCACGCAATCAAACTTTGCACTCATTCTCCAAGCCCACGTGTGATCCGATTCTTCCGGTACAGCAAGAACCCCGGGATACAGGCCTCTGTCCTTGTGGTAAGGCACAGGCCTAATTGAGCTGGTTAACACAAGCCGCCTACAGACAGCTAAACTAAGAGAGTGCCCTGTAGCACATGCCCACTGGGGCTTCAGCTATCAACATTCACCCCTAGAAGCTGCCGTGGGGCTCCCTGCCCGTCGATATGCTCCCCTAGGGGTTTGAGCAGTGGGGCACCAAAGAAGCAAGCCAGTCCCCCATTGCATGCCCGGCGATGGGACAAGGGAATCTTTGCCATTTCACTATGATTCTGCCCTTGAACTCCAGCGTGGGACCCTGTCTCAAAAAACAAACAAAAAAAACACCAAACCAACACCAAACAACAGCAACAACAAACCCCAGCCCCAGATTCCTCTGGGAGATAGATTTGAGGTTCCCTCCCAGCAACTTCTTCAGTGACCCTATGATTAACCCCTTCTCTGCTGCAGCCCAGCATCTCAGCATACAGACTTGACGTGTGTGCATTGGCAGCAAACTATCATGGTTACAAAGAGACAACTGGGGCTGGGAAGGAAGAGGGTTTCCCTCCAGCTGTAGCAGGAGGAGTCGTAGACAGAACTCCTGACACTGGATTGTGGAAGGAAAGAGCTGTATTCAGCTGGGAGCATCGGCAGACTCACATCCTAGAGATCGAGCTCTCCAAATAAGTAATTCCTGTCCCTTGTAAGGGCTCACAACTCTAAAGGGGCTGTGCGGGGGGCGGGGGTCGTGAACGATTGAGCAAGTGAGGGGTACATGACTGGGGGCTGCACACACCAGTAATCAGAACAAAACAGAACAGAACGGGGAGTTTCATAATGCTTTTTTACGTACTGTCTGGAATCTATAGATGGCACAAGCGGTGAGGTCAGGAGTTGAATTTTAACACCAGGCCCGAAATGTTGCGCCCCGTTGTCTACGATTTTTTTATTTTTCACTTCTGCCTATTCTTTTAACTTCTACTTTTTCAGCAAAGAAGAAATTAAGTATAAGGCAATATAAGGAGTGTCTCCTCTCTGACAGCTAGATGTCAGCTTGCTTTGGGATTCCCTGGGATGGTCCCAACCAGGACAGTGTACCAAGCCCTGTGCTAAGGCCATCACCCACATTCCTTCAGTGATCTCCTCAGTTACCCTTTGAGATGGGCGCAGAACTTATTTCAGAGGTGAGGAAACCGAGGCTCAGAGAGGGGCACAATGAGTTGGCTGAGAGCAGAGATGCAGACCCAGGAAGCCTGTCCAGGGAGGCAGCGGCTGTCGCTGCGGGGGGAGACACGTTCCCCATGCGTGGGGTGGGGCCGCAGGAAGGCGATGGCCTGAGAACCTCCCGGGAGGTCGGTGCTCCTGTGCCCTTCCTCATCAGGGAGGCGAGATGGGGAGTGTGGACGGTTCTTTTGATGGGGCGTGAATGATCATCAGCGAGAACAGAGGGACTCCAGAGACAGGAATTAACTTGTAAATGATTCCCTTTGGAATTCGAGTGATCTCTAGAGGAGACATTATCTGGGGGACAAGTCTGTCCAGGTGAGGCTGCATTGCTGCTGCCCTCTTTTCTGAGGTTTCAGGGAAGGGGTGGAAGGCGACTGCTTTCCCATGGTGGGGCCGGCCCTAAGGCAGAAAAGGGAAAATCACAGCAGGGCCTCTTCCAGCATCTGCTGCCCTTAAGTGGCCTCTGATTTAAAGCAGTGAGTAAGCCAGGGCACCATATGTGAGCCAAAAATAAAATTCCAAGCCTGCAGTTGACTGAATGGACCCCCCTCTTGGCCAAGGGTACTCAAAGAAACCTGAAAAACGAGTTCAGGCTATGAGAGGAAGGTGGGGACCAGACAGGTCCCATTAGACCCTCCTCCTTTTGGAGTTCAGGAACAACTGACCAGCATTAACATTAAAACGGAGCTCTTAAGCCTGACAAAACAGGCCAGGCACAGTGGCTCACACCTGTAATCCCAGCACTTTGGAAGGCTGAGGCCAGAGGATCTCCTGAGCTCAGGAGTTCAAGACTAGTCTAGGCAACATAACGAGACCTCATCTCTCAAAACAAAACAAAACAAATCAGCCAGGCGTGGTGGTGTGTACCTGTGGTCCCAGCTACTCAGGAGGTAGAGGCAGGAGGATAGCTTGAGCCAGAAAGGCCCAGGCTGCACTGAGCTGGGCCACTCAACCCCAGCCAGGATGACAGAGGGAGATCCTGTCTCCAAAAAAAAAAAAAAAAAAAAAAACTGACTAAACAGACTGTAAGATCCCAAATGCCAGCCTGACTCTGGCATAACATCACATGACATACAAGGAAAGAAAAATATTTTATCCACAAATATGTGTATTTGTCATAGTTCGAAAAGGCCCTATTGGCCGGGCGTGGTGGCTCACGCCTGTAATGCCAGCACTCTGGGAGACTGAGGCGGGTGGATTGCCTGAGTTCAGGAGTTCAAGACCAGCCTGGGCAACACGGTGAAACCCTGTCTCTACTAAAAATATAGAAACTTAGCCGGGCGTGGCAGCATGCGCCTGTAATCCCAGCTACTCGGGAGGCTGAGGCAGGAGAATTGCTAGAACCTGGGAGGCAGAGGTTTCAGTGAGCTGAGATTGCACCACTGCACTCCAGCCTGGGCGACAGAGTGAGACTCCATCAAAAAAAAAAAAAGAAAAAAGAAAAAAGAATCAAGACCACTGTTGGCTGGGCGCGGTGGCTCACGCCTATAATCCCAGCACTTTGGGAGGCTAAGGCAGGCAGATCACCTGAGGTTGGGAGTTCGAGACCAGCCTGACCAACATGGAGAAACCCTGTCTTTACTAAAGGTACAAAATTAGCCAGGCATGTGGTGTATGGCTGTAATCCCACACATTTGGGAGGCTGAGGCAGGGGAATTGCTTGAACCCAGGAGGCAGAGGTTGTGGTGAGCCCAGATCACGCCATTGCACTCCAGCCTGGGCAACAAGGGTGAAATTCCATCTAAAAAAAAAAGAGAAAAAGAGAAAAAAGAAGAAAAGGCCCTGCAAAGCCATCTTGTGTGGGGGAAAATTTGTGTCTGTAAGGAATCTCTGTTAACATAACTAGCTCTTTCCCCTTCTGGGCCCTCCCAATCCTGAAGAGGTTACCTGAGAGTCCAGCACCTTCTAAAGGTCTACATAGGAAACATTTGCCATCTATTGTCTTTAAGGACAGACACCTATGGGACTTCATCTTCGTAGTAAGAACGTTGGTGTCCACAACCCCTTATCTTTTTTTTTTTTTTTTTTGAGATGGAGTCTCACTCTGTCGCCCAGGCTGGAGTGCAGTGGCCGGATCTCAGCTCACTGCAAGCTCCGCCTCCTGGGTTTACGCCATTCTCCTGCCTCAGCCTCCCAAGTAGCTGGGACTACAGGTGCCCACCACCTCGCCTGGTTAGTTTTTTGTATTTTTTAGTAGAAACGGGGTTTCACCGTGTTAGCCAGCATGGTCTCAATCTCCTGACCTCGTGATCCACCCGCCTTGACCTCCCAAAGTGCTGGGATTACAGGCTTGAGCCACCACGCCCGGCCCACAACCCCTTATCTTAACCCAGATGCTCCTTCCTATTGGTCTTTAGATAATAACTTAACTCTTCAACCCAGTGCCAATCAGAAGATCTTTGGATCCACAATGCACCCAGGACCCGTAAGTCCTCATCTGGGAACCATAAGCCCCCACCTAGGACCCGTAAGACCCCATCTATGACCTGAAAAGCCCCCATCTAGAACCCGCAAGGCTCCCACCCAGAACCTGTAAGGCCCCCATCTATGACCTGTAAGCCCCCAACTAGGACCCATAAGGCCCCACCCCCTGCTTTGAGTCATTCTGCCTTCCTGAACCTGAGCAACTCGCACCTCACATGTACTAATTGATGCCGATGTCTCCCTAAAAGGTATAAAACAAGCTGTCACCCAACCACCGGGGACACATGTGCTCAGGACATAAAGAGACTGTGCCTCAGGCCATGTCACTGGTATTAGGCTCAGAATAAACCTCTTTAAATATTGTACAGAGTTTGGCTCTTTTTGTCACACGTATTTTAAGGTGAAAATCTCTGGGCTCCTTCACCACCCTAGCCTGCTGTGGCATAGCCATACCCCACACCCAGATCTGCTTGACGAGGGCCTGGGACTGAGGGGCCTTGGGGGCCTGGTGTGGCACTGCAGGGACCCCAGGTTTCCTTCCCCGCCTTTCATTGCCCACGTCCTGCTTTGAGATCTGTTTGCGGGGGTAGAATGTTGGGGCGGGGTCCAGCCTGCCCCCATCCGTGGGCCCCACAGCCACTGTGTCTGGGCCCCCCACCCGTGGGCCCCACAGTCACTGCATCCGGGCCCTCCGGTCCCGGCAGTCTTGGGATTCTGGGTCAGTGGCTGCAATGAAAGGCTGCGCTTGTGGTTTCAGTCACAGGAGGCCAGGTCCTGCCCGCCTCCGGGCTGTGCCGGCTGGAATGAGGCTGGACCTGGAGCCCAGATAAGCTGAGGAGGAGGAGGAAAAGGGTGGGAGGGAGGAGGAGAAGCTCCAATTTCTGTCCAGGCCTCAGGCCTGGGTTCCCAGGAAGTTCAGCAGGTATGTGCTGGGCAAGGCGGGCCGGTAACCCCTGAGATGGGCAACCCTCCCGCACCCAGCCCCACTCCTGCTGAAAGAACCCTGAGAGCCCTCGCCAGTCCCCTCCTCCCCAGCTTGGGGGGCCAGAGCCTGCCAGCACTGGAGCAACCCCCCCGTGGCCACAGAGCAAGCACTTCAGGTAACCCAGGGATCTGGACAAGCGTATCAGAGGCCCACAGGAGGGGCTTCCAGCTTCTGAGGCTGGCAACGGCATTAAGAGGCTCAAAGTGAGACAGGCAGGCTGGCTACTTTCCTGTTTTCAGATGGTCTGGAGGGGCCGGGCGCGGTGACTCACACCTGTAATCCCAGCACTTTCGAAGGCTGAGGCAGATGGATCACTTGAGGCCAGGAGTTTGAGACCAGCCTGGCCAACATGGTGAATCCCCATCTCTACTAAAAAAATTAGCTGGGCGTGGTGGTGCACGCCTGTAATCCCAGCTACTGGGGAGTCTGAGGTGGGAGAATCGCTTGAACCCAGGAGGCGGAGGTTGCAGTGAGCTGAGATCGCACCACTGCACTCCAGCCTGGGCAACAAGAGCGAGACTCCATCTCAAAACAAGGCCGGTGCGGTGGCTCACGCCTGTAATCCCAGCACTTTGGGAGGCCAAGGTGGGCGGATCACCTGAGGTTGGGAGTTTGAGACCAGCCTGACCAACAAGGAGAAACCCCGTTTCTACTAAAAATACAAAATTAGCCGGGCGTGGTGGTGCACGCCTGTAACCCCAGCCACTTGGGAGGCTGAGGCAGGAGAATCGCTTGAACCCGGGAGACGGAGATTGTGGTGAGCTGAGATCACACCATTGCACTCCAGCCTGGGCAACAAGAGCGAAATTCCGTTTCGAAACAAAAACAAAAACTAACTCGGGACCCCGATTCACTCTGACACAAGAAAAAAATTAAACTAAAAGCTAAGTCATGTGAGAAGCGAAGCTGCCTTTCTTTTTGTTCCTAAGCAGGTAGTTACAGATAACAGGTGAAGCATCTCTCTCTTTTTTTTTTTTTTGAGACGGAGTCTCGCTCTGCCGCCCAGGCTGGAGTGCAGTGGCCGGATCTCAGCTCACTGCAAGCTCCGCCTCCCGGGTTCACGCCATTCTCCTGCCTCAGCCTCCCAAGTAGCTGGGAGTACCTAGGCCCCCGCCACCTTGCCCGGCTAGTTTTTTAGTAGAGACGGGGTTTCACCGGGTTGGCCAGGATGGATGGTCTCGATCTCCTGACCTCGTGATCCGCCCATCTCGGCCTCCCAAAGTGCTGGGATTACAGGCTTGAGCCACTGCGCCCGGCCAAGAAGCATCTATCTCTACAGGAGACGTTCACCTTATTTTATGCAAGTGCAGGTTTCCGAGCGTGAGAGGCACACACAGCTGACGATTCCCCTGCCTGCTCCTCTTCTGTTGCAGCATGTGATTACCAAGGCCTCCCTCTTGCCCCTCCACCTGCTTTCCCCCCTTTAAATGGTGCAGCCCTCAAACACATCTTTGGAGAAAGGCAGAGACCACAGACTGTTTCTATGGCTCCACGTGCTTTTCTTCTGGGCATGGCCTCAACCTTGGCAAAATAAACTTCCTGATCGACTGAGCCCTACCTCTCATGTTTTTCGGTTTACAGCCCCCTCCCCGAGTCTTAGGTGGAGCTCTCCAGAGCACACCCCAAAACAAAATTGAGCAGTAGGTATGTTCCTGAGGGGTCACTGTCCTGGGCACCCCCCTGAGGGCCTCCCAGAGCCCAGAGGCTCCCCAGGTGTCCTGCCACGGGGCCAGCATCCTGGCATGAGTCCATCCCTCTGGGCTTTGGCTGCGGTGAGCGCTGGCTCCCAGCCAGGGGCTATAGAGCCATAGGCAGAGCAAGAGGCCAGCAGGGAGCGTGCTGAGAAGACCAGCGTAGGCCCAGGGCAGGTCCCACCATGGGCTTCTCCCCACCTGCTGGACTGGGCTGGGCTGGATGCTGACCTGACTATGGGTCTCAGTCTGGATGGTCAACATTCCTCAGTGCGGCTGCAGCTGTCTGGACTGCACCTCCCATGGCTGCGGCCCCACTTGGGTCCATTAGTCTGATTTATTTCCCTGGCAAGCCTGGCCCAGGTCTGTGGGGGGCAGGGGTGGGGAGAAGCTTATTCAGTACAGCTGAGCCTGGCTCCTTCCTGCACGTTCCCAAGCCCCTGTGGCTTGTGAAGCTGAGCTGAGAGGCCACCTAAGGCCAAGGATGGACAGAAGGCCTGTCTTGATGGGGAGGGCGGGAAGATGAGAGCAGCAGGCCTCTGTTCCCACAATCCTGCAGAGCCCAGACATCCACCGGCCAGCCCTGCTGTCTGTGAGCTTCTGGGCATCATTTGAAGACATGAGATGCTCCATCTCCGGCCCCAGATTCCAGCCTGGGAATCCAGAAGTTGGAGTCAGCTTTAGGAAAGGCTAGATCAGGGAGCTCTGGGGCCACAGGGAGGACTCTGGAGAGGGAAGTGGAAGCAAGAGGCTGCAAGAGGCTAACTGGACACTTCACTCCCCAACTCCACATACAGAGTGAGTGGGGCCAGTGAGCACTCCCCAGCTCCACGCAGCAGTGAGCAGGGTGGGTGAGCAGGTCTTAGGAGTCTGCCGACCTCGTTGAGTGTTAGGCACACGTGGAGCCATCAGGCTCACCTGGAAGTTTCAGACTCAACCAGAGGCCTCCTGGACATGCAGGTCACCAACTCCACCCCAGACTACTTCAATTTGTCTGTTGGGGGCGGGTGGGGGGCAGGGGGGTAGACATGTGTGTTAATTAAAGCTTTCTGGGAGTGTGGAGGACCAGCGTTGAGTATCACTGCCTGGAGTCTGAGCTTGGCTGTCAAAGACATTGGCCACTAGCTGCGTGTGTCCACTGGAATTTAATTAAATAAAACTGAAAGTGCAGTTCCTCAATTTCAAGGGTTCAATAGCAGCACCTGCTGGACACAGCAGCCCACAAGTTACAGAATGCCCACCAGGTGGGGTGAGCCCCTCTGGCACTGCCTTCCACATGCTGCCTCCCAGCTGGGGAAACTGAGGCAGGTCCCTGGGGAGCTGGGAGGTGAGCGCCAAGGATCTAACTCCTGATTCAGAGCTCCCTCTGCTGGACAGAAAGGAGGTGACAGCACAGAGGTGACACCAGGGGCCTTGGAGCTGTCTCTGCAGACAAGTGATGACCCTGTGGTCCCACGTGTCCCCAGGGTGAGCACGAGATTGTGAGGAGCCACACGAGGCTTTGGAGAGGAGGTGAAGCAGGCGACTTCAGGCAGAGGGAAAAGCATGGCCCTAGGGGATGTGGCTGGCATCCTGGGAACTGTAGGAAGATGGGGGTGCAGAGGTGTGTGGGGCTAGTGCATGGGGACCTGGAGCCCCTGGTCCAAGAGGGGCTGGGAACCAGGGAGGCATCTGAGCAGGGCTGGGTTTTGGGCAGTCCCTGGACTGTCCAGACACCCTCCTCTGTGGAACTGTGGGCCAGGCCTGAGGTTCATATGTTATGCTTGTGCCTGTGGTCAGGAGGCTCAGCCTCAGGTGACAGAAACTCAAAGCTAAAAATGAAATGCATTGGTTCACCCAACCAAAAGCACAGAAGTGGACCATTTCAGACTCAGCTGGATCCTGGCGTTCAAGCATCTTCATTCATTTGCTTCTCCCTCTCCGGGCTGGCATCATTTCCAGGCAGGGGCGGCCGCTGACAGGTGCAGTGCTCACAGCTCAGCACTGCCAGGGAGAATGCATCCCATTCCAGAATTCCAGCCTCTGTCCTGGACGGGTGCTCACAGGCTCCAGTCAGGCCAGGTGAGGCATCCACCCCCGAACCACAGGGGCTGAGGAGGGGACGCCCTGAAAGAATATCAGGAATGTGGTCACTCGACTGAAGGGAGCTGCGTGCTGGGCAGGCCAGCAGGGTCACCCAAGACAACTAGCATGCCATGTGGAAGGGTGCGGGAGTCCAGGTGGCCTCCCTGTCCTGGGACAGGTGCTCCGCTGGGGAGAGGCTGCTGTTTGCAAGGGCAGATGAAGGCGGCAGCGTCTTTTGCTAGCGCAATACTCAACACCCAGCACACCGCCCTGTAGCACTGCCCAACCCCAGGTCCTGTTCTCTAGAGCCAGCCCTGCCCACTCTCATTCCTGCCCCACCTGGGGCCCTCCCCAGGAAGCTGGCCCAGGTAGATGCAGCCACTGTGGGGCCTCCGTTTCTGGGACACCTGCAGTAGCTGTGAAGCCGGAGCCTGCAGGTACCTATCTATGTCACCTGATCATGTTGACTCCTCTCTGGTGTGGTTTCCTCCCTGCTTTCTAGCCAGTCATCCCCATGGTCCCCCGCTTTGAAGACCTCTGGTAGAGTTCCAGAGTCCTGGTGGCGTCCAGGGACTGCTCTGGTGTCTTTCAGATCCTATGAGGGCCGGCCTCACAGGATGTGACCCAAGTGGCCCCGCACCCAGAGAGTGCTGTAGTCACCATCTTGATATTAACACTTTTGTCTTTGAATTTGTGTTTTGTGAGTGCTGTCTGATGACATGGTGGCATGTGCCCGCACTTAGGGTCTGGGAGCCTGGCTTGGCACAACCCTCCTCCCCTCACCCCCAGGAATGGCGTTTGGCACCCAGTGACCCCTGCCAACCTTCATCCCAGCAGGGACCTGGGTGTGGGCACAGAGGGGTCAGGGGCATGGCCCATGCACGGAGCCACAGGGACAGGTTCAGGTGCCTGTGACAGTTTCCCCTCCCCCTGCCCAAGAGCACATGACGTCAAATAACAAATAAAAACACCATTGCAGGTGCAGAGAGGGGCGCTGGAAGGAAGGAAAGAGTCTTCTCTTGCTGTTTGAACAAGGGCCCTGAGTTTTCATCTTGCCCTGCTGGGATCCCGCCTGGCCGCCAGGTGAGGCCTCTCCTCACCAGAGCAGAGCCCAGTAGGCACCTCTCGTGGCAGAGCCTGCGTCGTCTCACTGCTGAGGGTGGCCCCGGAGGCCGGTGGTGAGGAAGTGCAATGCAGGCCTGCAATCCCTGCAGTCCCTGCAATCCCTGCCGTCTGCGGTGACTGCGATGGGCAAAGCACGCTCACATCTGCTCCCTGAGCCTCCACCTTGGGGTCAACGCTCTGGAGACATCGGCCCCAGAACACCTGACACTGGTATTTACAGGCAGATGACAGTTCTCTGCGGTGGGAAAAGAGGCTCTTGGCCAAGTGGAGTTGATACAGCCCCGTTTCAACTCCTGGAAAAGCAGGGAGGGAGCTGAGGCCTGGAGACGAGCAGGACCGGGGCTGGCAGCTTCACTGTTCAGGCTGGGCGGCTGGGCCCTGGGGTATGCCACGCCGACGGAGCAGGGCCAAGGACAGGGCAGGTGCCAGGGCTCAGGAGCAGGTGAAAGCTCAGGGAGCTGCCAAAGTAACTATGTGGCCTGGGCAATTTTATTAACTTCTCAGAGGCTTAGCTGCTCCAGCAACCCAGAGCTGCTCTAACTCCCTCGGCTCTCTAGATGCAACGCAGAGCTTCCTTCCACCTGCTGAGCTGCCTTCCCAGCACCCACTCTCGGCAGCGGACATGGGGTCCCTCCTCAGGGACCTGACCTTCCAGTGGGCAGGCAGGTGCTGCTGTGTCCTGCCTCCTGTTGTCCATCCACCGGGGACACCTTGCCCACTGCCTGCCTCCTCAGTTAGCGAATGCCTGCCTATCCTGAGTCTCTGGGCTCCTCTCTGTCCCACCTCCATCACAGCTCAGATCCACAGTGACCCATCTACCTCTGCCTCTTATCTGAGTTGCAGGAGCAGCACCTGGCCTGTTCCATCCCCATGTGTGGAGGACAGCAAGTACTCAGTGGAGCTAGACGAACCTTTGCGGGGCTATGGAAGGTCCCAGCACCAGGAGCTCTGCTGGGCAGGGCCACCTCGTGCCCCCGCGCCCCACACACATAGTAAGTATGTGCTAAGTTCACACTTGCGCGGCAAATGGTCCAATGAGAAACTTACAGACATGAGGCTTGAAAACTGTAAAGTGCTGTGCATCATGGGAGGCATGTCAGCGCACTCCACGTCAGCTCATTCCATGTCAGTGCGCTCCACGCACTCCACGCACTCCACACACTCCACGTCAGTGCACTCCCGAGGCACAGGGAGGCAGGAGGAACCAAGATAGCAGGAGCTGGTTTCATGGAGGACAAAGCAGCCCCACCAGGGAGTGCAGTGGGGAGCGCTTTTGGAAGGAGGCCTGCCGACTGGGCATGAGCCCAGGGTTGAGCTGAGCGGGGGAGATGACCGGAGACAGAATCCGTGGAGAAGGCAGCTGCATGAGTGGCTGGTGCCCATCAAGACAGATGGGTGTCTTCATTGAGAGTCCCCAGAGGGCAGCTGCAGGGTGAGCTGTGTCCAGCATTCAGGAGGGGTTTGGTTCAGCCAGGGATCATCTGAATTCAGGGCCCTCAGCGTTTGGAGCCTGCACCCAGCTCAGAAACCTCCTCTTGGCTGGGGGTTTTGGTACAGCCTCCTTGGGGGCCATCTGGCAACATGAGCAAAAAGGCCAGTGTAAGCACCTTTGGACCCGGTGACCCTACAAGCAGGAGCCTCCTGTCAGGTGTCTTCACACACGTGTGCGTGTGTGTTGGGGCCAGGATCCTCACTGGAAGAGGCTGGAGCCCACGCCCTCCCTGGAGAGGGACGAGGTGGGCGGACGGTGGGTGTTGATACTCGGCAGCACCGTGAATCCCCAAAGTGTGGTTTCCCGACAAGTGAGATGCAAGGGCAGACAGTGGAGACAGAGACTCGTGCTTGCACACACAGGCAGGCATCTGGAGGGCTCCCTCTGTGAGGGGTTTGCGGGGGGTGGTTTTTGCTTCCCACCTTATATCCCTTGAGTGCAAAGATAGCTTTTTTTTTTTTTTTTTTTTTTGAGACGGAGTCTCGCTGTGTCTCCCAGGCTGGAGTGCAGTGGCGTGATCTCCTCACTGCAAGCTCCGCCTCCCGGGTTCACGCCATTCTCCCGCCTCAGCCTCCCAAGTAGCTGAGACTACAGGCGCCCGCCACCACGCCCGGCTAGTTTTTTGTATTTTTAGTAGAGACGGGGTTTCACCATGTTAGCCAGGATAGTCTCAATCTCCTGACCTCGTGATCCACCCGCCTCGGCCTCCCAAAGTGCTAGGATTACAGGCTTGAGCCACCGCGCCCGGCCTTTTTTTTTTTTTTGAGACGGAGTCTCGCTCTGTAACCAGGCTGGAGTGCAGTGGCCGGATCTCAGCTCACTGCAAGCTCCGCCTCCTGGGTTTACGCCACTCTCCTGCCTCAGCCTCCCGAGTAGCTGGGACTACAGGCGCCCGCCACCTCGCCCGGCTAGTTTTTTGTACTTTTTAGTAGAGACGGGGTTTCACCGTGTTAGCCAGGATGGTCTCGATCTCCCGACCTTGTGATCCGCCCGCCTCGGCCTCCCAAAGTGCTGGGATTACAGGCTTGAGCCACCACGCCCGGCCAAAGATAGCTTTTTAACCACTCGCCTATATGACTTTGAAATAAATAAAAACCCAAACCTTCTTAATGCTAGTCATGTTTAGACAATCCCATACCACTTGGGGGTGCTGCCGGGAGGGGGTGCTGCCGGGAGGGGGTGCTGCTGGGAGGGGGTGCTGCCGGGAGGGGGTGCTGCTGGGAGGCGGTGCTGCTGGGAGGGGGTGCTTCTAGGAAGGGGTCTTGGAGGAGCAACAGGTTCTCTGAGCAAGAAGGCTCCCGTCTGAAGGCAGACAGCCCACAGGGGATGGGCTCTTGTCTGTCATTGAGGGCACAGGCTTAGAAACGGCAGACATTTTCTCAAGACCACTGGGCCACCCAGAGAAGTGGCCAAAGCCCTCTGATCCGTTTCCATCCATGACATGAGGAGCCGTCTGCTCCCTGTGAGGGAGAAACAGTTGGCCCCTGATATTCGGTGGTGGGTGACATCCCTTTTCCTGGCCAAGAGCTGGGCTGGGATGTGAGCCTGGGCAGACTGGGCAGTGCATGTGGCCCTCCAAGGTTACAGGAAGCTCAACTGCTGGCTTCTTGTGACACCCTCCCAGGTCCTCAGGCCTGGCCAAGGTAAAGGCATTCCCCCCAGGGCTGGCCTGGGGACCTCAGCCTCCCCTACTGGTGCCACAGTCTCTGCATTCAAGTCACTTTAGGGCCCTGTTCCCGCCAACCTGACCTGTCCTGCCCCTGGGAAGCCCTCAGTCTCCTTCTGTCAGGGTCAGCATGGAGCCTTCTGGAGTTCAGGGCAAAAGCCGGGGTGGGTCCGGGCAGTGGCTGTGGGATCCTGTCAGCCTCTTCCCTGGCCAGTGGGACTAGGTTGGCATGGTGGTGCCTCCTCAGGCCTCACTGTGCGGGCCTCTCCTTCCATCTACACTTGTGAGTAGCACCCACTCAGCCCCAGGAGTCACCTTCCAAAATCTCTCCATAGGCATCACTGTGAGGCCTCCCCAGTGATCTCTGTAGTGAGCTGGAGCGCACCCCCAAAACTCATGTCCACCTGGTACCTGTGTGACTTTATTTAGAAATAGGTTCTTTGCAGATATAATCACATGACGATGAGGTTGTCCTCAACTAGGGTGGGTTCTAAATCCAGATGGGTGTCCTTATAAGAGACACAGGCACAGAGAAAAAGGCCATGAGGCGCCAGAGGTGAGGAGGAAAGACCAGGAAGGGCTGCTGGCCTCCACCGGAGGATGGAGGAGGCTAGGATCCTCCCTGAGGGCCCCGGAAGGAGCCCACAC
>NW_020257778.1:0-31077 GCF_003255815.1 Theropithecus gelada
GTGTGCACAAATGGGCGTGGCTGTGTCCACACAGCTTTATTTACAAAAGCAGCTGGGCTGTGTGTGCACAAATGGGCGTGGCTGTGTCCACACAACTTTATTTACAAAGCAGCTGGGCTGTGTGTGCACAAATGGGGGTGGCTGTGTCCACACAACTTCATTTACAAAGGCAGCTGGCAGCTCCTTGGGGCACTCTCTTGGGGGTGGCTTTGGGGGTGCTCTGCAGGGGAGGCCTGTGCTGTCCGTGTGCAACGTCTGCCCGGCGAGGTGAGGACAGGCTGTGGCAGCTCAGCTGGAGATGCTCTGTCCGTACGCCGACCTGCGCCGGGGCTCCCTCGAGCTGACTGTCCCACCGCCTCATTCCTGGGGTGCCCACGTGGGAAAGCTCTGAGACCTGTCGCAGGGTGGGCACGGGGGACGCCTTTCTCCACGCTGTGCATCTGGGGACCACCAGACTCGGGAGCAGAGGCCGCCCCTCCTGTGAGATCATGGACCTTCCCCCGGGGGCTAGGTGCGAGCAGGTGTGCCCGGGAGCTGCGTTCAGCTGCCGCCCTGTCCTCCCCTCTCCCTAGTACACGGTGTGGGCAGCCATCTGGGTCACCTGGAACATCTTCATCATCTGCTTCTACCTGGAAGTTGGGGGCCTCTCACAGGTGAGTACAGACCGGAAGGCAGTGCAAGGTCCTTCCCCGGGGTCCTGGCCGGGCCCCGTGTAACACCCCCTCTGTTTTCTCTTCATCCATCGTCTGAGGCAGGGGCTGTCTGTGCATGGCTCTGTCCCCAGCACCCAGAACAGCCCTGGTCTGTAGTTGGTGACTCAGTAAAGGTTTGGAGAGAGACCAGTGATTTGATTGGGGAAGGAAAGGCGTCTGTGGGTGTTGGCAGGTGAGAGGGCTCCGGCTGGAGAAGAGGAGCCTCAGAGCAGGGCAAACCCTGGCAGAGATGTGCAGGTGAATGGACACCACCCTCCTGGGGCCACGTGGGGTCCTTTGTCCCAGCCCGACCAACCCTCCAGGCTGGTAAAGCCTCGTGCCCCCTGCAATGCAGGGAACCAGGGGAAACAAGGTGGAGGGTCATCGCTGAGCCGACCCTGACTGAGGCTGTTTCAGGCACTTTGCCTGCAGTTCAGAGGTTAGTTCCAAAGCCAGGGTGGGGTGGAGTTTTGTCTCCCCCGGGGGCTCTCTGCTTTGGCCGGTGTGGCACAGGTGGGCACTAAGGCAGGTGCCCAGCCAGGCAGACGGGCCCCCGCTTCCTGGAGCCACACCTGGGGCTGCAGCCGGGGAGACTGTCCTGGGGCAGACACACGTCACATGGCAGCTTTGGCCAGAGACACAAGGAAGGGACCCAGTGCCCCTGAGAGCGAGTTCTGGGGTCTGGGCAGGGAGGCCTTCCTGGAGGAGGAGGTGTGTGGGTCGAGGGCAGGCATAGGAGCAGCTGGGAGGGCCTTGGTATTCCTTTCCCCACCACTGCTGGAGCCCTGGGGACAGGGTGCAGTGGGAGGACAGGGGAGGCGGGAGGAGAGGACCTCCCCTTGCCTCTCTGTGGTGGCATCCCCGCAGGCTGCAGTGGGTGAGGCCAGCCACCTCCTGGCGCTAACCGGCCCTGCTCCTGCTCCTCACCCCCAGGACAGCGAGCTACTGACTTTCAGCCTCTCCCAGCATCGCTCCTGGTGGCATGAGCACTGGCCGGGCTGTCTGCACGAGGAGGTGCCGGCAGCTGGCCTCAGGGCCCCCCATGGCCAGGCCCTGGTGTCAGGTGCCATCTGTGCCCTGGAGCCCAGCTCTGTGGAGGCCCTACACAGCGGCCTGCAGATCCTGATTGCGGTGAGCATGGGGTAAGGGGGCCCGGGGTGGGGATGGGTTGATGAGGGAGGGGACACAGAGCTGGGGGTTTATCTCCCTGGGGCGGGGCCAGCTGACCAGGCCTCAGGCCTGTCTCTGCCTTCCTCATCCCCACCCTTGCTGGAGAGGTTAAGGTATCACGGGTGGGCTCCCATGTGGCTGGCACCTCAGTGCCTCCTCTGCAAACCACCTCCCCCAGGTGGGGCCGACCCAGGCCCCTTCTCAAGTTGAGCGTGGTGTTTGCTGTGGGGAGTGGGAAGGACTCGGATCAGGCCGAGACACCCCGCCTCTGGCTTTCACGGCCCCAAGGAGGAGCGGCAAGCATCTTCCTGACAAACCCATCCATGCATGTCCAGCCTGTTCCCTCGGCTGCCCCAAGCCCGTGCCAGTCACGGAAAGTGGACAGAGCCTGAGGCTGGGCCGGCAAGAAGCCCCTCAGCCTTGTCTGGAACTGGAGTGTGCACTTGGCAAAGCTGGCGCCACGTGACCCAGGTCTGACCGGACAGGGATCCCGCGGCCCCGGACATGGATTCTGCAGCCTGGACAGGGATTCTGTGCCCCGGGAGGGGCTGAGGAGCAGCTGTTGCTTGTGTGGGAACGGGACTCTGCTGTCCTCTCCGGCCCTGCTCGGTTTGGTGGAGAACAGGGGCTACAGTGCTGCTCCTGGTCTGGCCACGAGGCCCCTTCCCCGCTGTGCCACCTCCGTGAGCCTAGCAACCTCCTTGTGCCTCAGCTCCCGCCTCTATAAAACGCAGATGGTGCCAGTGCCTTCCTCGAAGTGCTCAGAAGAAGGAGGCAAAAGCTGAGACGGGCGTGTGGAGGATGCTTGGTCAGCGTTTCACCTCAGGAGCTCCTGGGGCAGGGCCGATGTGACTGCAGCACAATTGGTGCCATCGCCGGAGGAACTTGTGACTGATCTCAAGGCTCCCTGACTTTCCCTGGTGCACACGCTGGCGTCAATGCAGCACATCAGGTGGACATGGGGCCTCCAGGAGCGAGGATCTGTGGCCAGCAGCTGGCGGTGGAAGCTGAATTCCAAATCGAAGGGGCCCATGGCCTGAGAACACGTGACAGTATGGGTGGCCTCGTGAGCTCCCTGGGCTCCTTCCTGGGCTCTGCTCTGGTCCTGCAGGAACTCAGGCCAGGGAGGTGCTGCCCCGTAGCAAGGGGCTACAGACACACCCTGCCAGCGCTAGTCAGGGCCTGTTTCTCCCACCACAGCCACTCAGCCCCAGTTGCCCCCAAAATGTGTGGAACCCAGGTGCATGTGACTGGAGGAGAAAGAGCCAATGTCCCAAGTGTGCACATCAAAGCTCCTGAGATTAGGCTTTGTGAGAAGGCAACAAAAAGGAAGCCAAAGGGGAACAAATGAAGATTCTCTCAGAGGGGGTGGCGTGCTGTGGGAGCCGAGGCTGGAGGAGTGAGCGCTACGCGTGGTTGGGGAGATGGGGCCTGCTGTTGCCTTTTATCCTGACTCCCAGGGATGGGAATTTCTTTAATAGGATGTGGATCTAAATTCCAGCCAGCTAGTCCTCACTAGGAGCACAGCCCCCCTGCTCTTTGCTTTGGAGGGTCTGGGAGAGGCTGGTGGCTTGGCTGACCCCTGCCCAGCTGTGCTGATGGTAGCAATAGAGAGTTGTCCGACAAGGCCAGGCTCTGGGCGTGAGGCGCAGGGCAGGGTCTGCAGATCCCAGGCCTCCATGCAGCAGGGAGGGTGGTGAGCTTTGGGGTGGACCTGGGGCTGGAGCCAGGAGGATGGGCAGGAGGCGGTCGTGTGAAGGGCAGGGAGCACGGGGGTGTGGGACAGAGGCGGCCTGCAGGTCCCCGGGGGGGGGGCACTGGCTGGAAGGGGCGTCTTCCAATGGCTCCCCAAGCTCGGCTGCCTGTTCAGCACCACGGCCAGCTCCGTGGTGGGGGCGTCTTGGGCTCCTTTGGAGTAGAGGGGGAAGAGCCATGGAGGTTGCCCACCCTCACCCCTGCTCCCACCCTGGCCATGGCATGGAACCAGAAATGGCCATTTGGGACAGCTTCTTGAGTCTGTCTCAATATCAAGGAGACGGGTCTGCCTGCCTCGTGGTAAGAGAGGTCTCCTGGCCCCTGACTGACCCCTAGAAAGGAGCTAGATTTCCAGGAAAGCAGCTGCCAGCTCGCCTGTACCAGATGGGGTGGGGGTCGGGGGTACGGAGCCCAAGCATGTCCAGCCCTGGGGCCTGACCTGCATGTCCTGTCTCCTCTCCTGGGACCGGGACCTTCTCGGGGGGCTGTTGGGCCAGGTCTATGGAGGAAGAAACCAAGACCAGAAGGTGAAGTGAATTTTCAAGGTCACGCGGCTGCTCAGCGGTCGGCCTGAGGTGCAGCCAGGAAGGTGTCCTGCTTCGTTCCGGGGCACCTCCAATCACAAACCCACTGCGGCCGGCTGCCCCCAACCCCTCCCTCAGTGTCTGTGGCCTGGAGTGACCCTGGCCGGGCCCTCTCTCTCATGCCGTTGGTGTTTCTGGCTGTGGCAACGCTGCCCCCCTTTGCCAGAGCCCTTTTTCCCTCAGTGGCCCTGGATGCAGGTGTCTGCGAGGTGTGTGGGGCTTTGCAGTGGCCTGTCCTCTGCCCTGGACTCCCAGTCCCTCTCCTCTCGCTGCTTGACCCCTGCCCCACAGGCAGCAGCCAGCCCCCAGCTCTGCCTGGAGTTGCCTGCTGGACCCCGAGTCCTCAGCCTGTCTCTCCTGCACTTTGCTGGGCTCAAAACCAGAATCCCAGACGGCTCGCTCCACAGAGGAGGAGGAGCTCCTGGTGGCTGTTGGCTGGGGTGGGCTGGGGCCAAAGGCGAGGGGCCCGAGGGGACTCTGGGCTGGGACTGGGCTGGCCTGGGGTTCATCCCGCCTGGGCTTCTGCAGCCTCACCCCACTCCCTGTAGCCACTCAGGCTGACCTGGTCATCTTCCCCACCCAATATCCATTATCCTCACCTACCTGCCCCCCACCCAGTTGAGTGGGGTGGGGCGGAAGGCAGGGGTGCGGCTGGAACTTGAGAGCTGAGGATGCCCACGGGTCAGCTCTCCCACTCCATGTCACAGAGGAGGAACCTGAGGTCTAGGAGAGGCAGGGCCTTGGTGGTCAGGGGTGCTCGGGTGCCTCTGCCTGCATCGCCGCAGTGACACCCCGCGGGCTCGCCTGGCCACACTCACCCCTCCGCCTGTGGTGTCTTTCAGCTTCTAGGTTTTGTCTGTGGCTGCTACGTGGTCAGCGTGTTTACGGAGGAAGAGGACAGCTGTGAGTATGGGGCCTCTGCAGGCAGCGGGGTGGGAGACTGCTACAGAGGTGGCAACTCTGAGTCTGTCCTGTCTGGGCAAGGAGAGAGACCTCCCCTCTTGGGAGGGACCCCACGCCCAGCAGGGCCTTGCTCACAACTATAGGCCTGAGCAGAAGAGGACTCACTACACACAGGGAAGAGACGAGCAGAGGTCCTGGCCTGGGGGCCCCAGGGTTCAGCTGTCTCCCAGGTCCAAGGGCTCCTGTGCTTCAGGCTGGGCCTGTCCTCATGATCCCCGCAGTGGCCACAGGTAGAAGGTCTGAGCTCAGACCTGCCGAGTCCTGGGCCGCTGCAGCCTCCAGGCAGCTCAGAACCGGGCCCCACTGGCCGGGATGCTCACATCTGGCCCTCGGTGGCAGCCTGGACCCATCTAGGCAGGGTTTTCATTTTCCCTCTGCTCGCCAGCCCCCATCAGCTTTCCTGTGATTTGCAACTTGAGTGGTCCACACTCAGGTGCCCTCGCTGGGCCCCTCATCCTGATGTGGTCTCACAGGAAGACCCTGTGGAGGACAGAACCGGGTGGGGAAGGGCAGATGCCAAGCAGAGTCTGGGTGTGCCTAGGGGGCCCACGGTTCCTGTGGACAGAACTATCCCCGGGGTCAGAATCCAGTTCAAAGCCATCTGTCTCCAGGACCCCAGGGGCCATGGGGTCAGCAGTCCACACGTCAAAGGGCACCCTGCCCTCAGACCAGGACTGATTCCAGAGGCAGGGGACGCCCTCAGAGCCTCCGTCCCCAGCACCCAGCATCCCTCAGCCACTGTGCCGCTGATCCTAAACCATCACTCAGGGCTCAGCCAGCTTCCTGGGAGGAGGCAAACAGCTTCCGCTCTCTGGCTCCATTCAAACGTTTTAAGATGGGAACCCCATTTGAACCTGGAGTTCAGAATGCATCGACTTTGCCCAGCAAGCCCCTGTCACCTGCTGGCTATGCAGACAGTGTCAAGGGAGCCACTGTGACTGAACATGACAGAGGGTGGTGGGAGAGGGCAGAACACGGTGCAGCCCCCGCACAGGCCGGAGGACCCGGGCTGTCCTACCTCTGCCGTCCCCCCAGGCCGTCCCCGCAGAGGCCGGAGGACCCGGGCTGTCCTATGCCCCCCGTCCCCCGGCTGTGTCCCCTTTGCTGTCGTGTCAGGACTTGGGGCGTGTCTGTGACCCAGGGACCCCTTGGGCTTCATTCTGTGATTGGGCCTGTTTTCCGCTCTGCCATCTTTTCCATTGTGTGGGTTTTATTTGGGTCTTGATTTCTTTCAGTTGATTTCATTGGTGGATTTGATCCATTTCCTCTCTACCATGTCAATGAAAAGCCATCCAGCCTCTTGTCCAAGCAGGCGTACTTGTAAGTATGGCCGGCAGAACCTGCTCTGCAGCCAGCCTGGCCAATCTGGCGCTCACAGCAAGAGGCTGCCTTCCTTGGCCTGCCTGTCCGTCCATCCATCCATCCGTCCATCCATCCACCCTCACTTTTCTAACATCTGCTTCATGCCAGGCTCTGGGGTGGTACTGGGGCTGCAGAGACCTAGGACCCACTCCCAGCCCAGAATAGCTCAGAGCCCAGCAGAGACTGCGCCTGTGGGAGAGGGTTGGGTCCAGGAGACGGCTCTGAGTCAGGGGCCGCAAGGGTGTCCTGAAGAGCCACTTCCCAGCGGGCGGCATGGGGCTGCCGTAGGGGTCTCTCCGTGGCAGGCAGCTGGGGCCCTGGTTTCCTATCTGGCAGAACCAGACTTGTTTCTTGAAAGGCAGTATCCACAGTTCTGCAAACCCCAGACCCTGGGGTGGGGTGCCGGGGCTCCCAGCTGTCCTCCTCTGAAATAGCTTTTGCCACACAGCTCGCCCTGTACACAATCCTAGTTTGGGGCTCAGAATAGGTAGCCGCACTGCCCCTGGGCTGCCCAGGCCCCCAGAGACACCTGATGGCACGCCCCTGGGTAGCCCCTGGCCCTTCTCTCCTAAAAATGAGGGCTGTAGGCCGGGCGTGGTGGCTCAAGCCTGTAATCCCAGCACTTTGGGAGGCCGAGACGGGCGGATCACGAGGTCAGGAGATCGAGACCATCCTGGCTAACACGGTGAAACCCCGTCTCTACTAAAAAATACAAAAAAAGTAGCCGGGCGAGGTGGCGGGCGCCTGTAGTCCAGCCTGGGCGGCAGAGCGAGACTCCGTCTCAAAAAAAAAAAAAAAAAAAAAAAAATGAGGGCTGTCATGGCAGGGGCTGTCTGAGGTAGCAGGAGCCCAGCTCCCATGTCAGAGAACGGGGGAATAAAGACCCGGGCAGGGGTGGGGTCACACGCAGGCCCTGAGCCAGGGACCCAGGTACACCCCTGGGCGAGCCCCCACTCCACTCCCAGCCCCACAGCCCAGACCCCACTGAGATGTCAGCAAACAAGCACAAGACGCTGACCTGCCCGGCACAGGGAGAGGCAGTGGTGGCTTTCCAGAGCCTCAGCCCCACCTACCTCCTTTCTGCCAAAGGCCTGAAGCCATCACTGCTTGGACTTTGTTCCATTTCAGGTTCTCCAAGGGGAGGAGGTGGCAGCCCCCAGTGGCAGCCCCAGCCCTGCTCCCCCAGGTGCTCTCTGACCTTGTCCCCACAGGCCTGCGTAAGTGAGGAAACAGCTGATCCTGCTCCTGCGGCCTCCAGCCTCAGCAACCAACCAGCGACAATGACAGGAGCCCCCAGGCCTTGGGACGCACCCCCACCCAGCACCCTCCAGGTGGCCGGCAGCACCTGCCCTGGGTTCTAAGTGCTGGACACCAGCCAGGGCGGCAGCCACAGCTACAACTTCAAGAGAGTTTGTAATTTCCTTTCTCTTAAAAAAAAAAAAAAAGAAAACAAGCAAGCATACAAAAGAAAAGGCAGAGCAGAGCGCCCCATGCCCACCTCCCCCGGCAACGTGGGAGACACAACTCTGCCCCCAGGCCATCTTGTCCTCGAGGAGCCCCTCAGGTGCCCGGCTGGGGCCGCTGGACCCTCAGGCTGCAAGCACCGCTGCTGGGGCGCAGCCAGGCGGGAACGGCACAGCCCCCCAGGAAGCCAATGTGAGCCCCGAGAATGTGAGCCCGGGACCCGGCAAGCGGCGAGGGCCCCAGTTGAGCATGGAGGGTGCCCAGCCCCAAACTTGTGCCAGAAGAACCCCCAGAGCCGCCAGGAGCTGAGGCTGATGGAGTCCTGGGGTGTGGGCTGGGCTTGACCAAGAACGGCAGAGCCAGGCCCCAAGGCATACCACAGGGCACGTGGTGGTGACAAGGGGGCGGTACCCTTGTAAAGAGGGGTCTTGGGCAAACAGTCCCAAAGGCTCCCCCAGGTATCATCAAGTTGGTAAATAAACAGGAACATGGCCCTCGTCCACCCTCCGGAAGATGCCGAGTTTGGGGGACAGTCGGGTACAATCTCAGGTGGGGCCTGAGGCCTGCCCGTTCCAACAGTCCTGAAAATACTGGAGGACAAGCGCGAGGGGAAGGAGGCGAGGGGCCCGGAAGGGGGTGTCCGCGGGAGTGCGGGAAGTTTGGGGAGCAGCCCGGAGCTGGTTGGACCTGGGCAGGTGCTGCCCTGCCGGCCTGGAGAGGTGGTGACCTGTGTCAGATTGGGCCGGTGGGGAGGCAGCTCGTGGTCTGGAACAGGCTGCTGGGTACATCCAGGGAAAACCCACTTTATTTCTATTCAGAAGCATCCAAACAGGTACAGTAAAGGCATCCCCCATGCCAAGCAGGGGCTTCCTTCTCCACCCTGGACGGTGGTCAGGGAATCAGGGTTTGTGGGTGCTGGATGGACACCAGCTCTGCCGTCCTCAGCAGGCCCAGAACACAGTCCAGGACAGGCAGACAGGGGCAGGGAGCCCACTCTGCAGCCCACCTGGCCGACCACGGTACCTAGAGGGAGAGGAGGGGTGGGTGAGCCAATGGCTACCAACAGGGCCCACTGAGCCAGGGACCTCAGATACCAGATTTCCCTTTCCCAGATTTCCCTGCCTGACACGTTGTCCCCTCCAGAAGATCTTCAGACACATCCCGGGGGTAACTACAGAGGCCCTGGAGAGCCCCGAGGCAGTCACAGCACCTGTCCCTTGGCCAGCATGGGGCATCCCACCCACTTCTCTAAGAACAGGTTCACACGCCCCCTTCCCATGCAGGCGTTCCCACTGTGCAGGCGTTCCCACCGTGCCTTGGCCCCAGTTTAAGGCCAGGCTGGTGTCTCACTTGTGTAAGCCCAAACCGGCCCACTCTGTTTCCCCAAACGCCTCCAAAGCCGGCTTTCCTTGACCACTGAAGAAAATCAAGGCCGAGAGGAGCCAGCAGGCGTCAATTAACGCAGGCGGGCAGAGCTGTGGTGGCTGCCAGGGCATGGTGCTGAGAAGGACCAGGCCCCAACCTAAGCGTCAAGGCAGGTAGTAAGACTGATGGGTGCTATCAGTGGGGCCTGGTGAGCAGGGTAAGGACAGGCTGACGATGCCACCCGGGAAGGGCCTGCCGTGGGTTCAGGAGGGCCGGGCACGGCCGGCTCAGGGCCATCTCCACAGGAGGGCTGGCTGTGCGTGGTGCTGGGACGCTCACCTGGCCTAGGACACGAAGGTGCGCACACGGCTTCGGATGGGGGCTCTGCAGATGGGGCACAGCTGCAGGCTGGGGGCACACTCAGTACAGACCAGGTGGCCGCATGGCACAAAGACGATGGACACGGCACGGTCCAGGCACACCTTGCACGTCCTCTCCTCCTGCAGCCGCCGCAGCTGCTCCTCCATGTCCCTGGCTCCTGGGGGCTCAAGAACCCACCACCCGCTCTGGGCCTGGGCTGGACTGGCTCCCCCTAGGAGGACAGGCCTGCAAAGTGTCCCCGCACCCTGGCCCCCGCCCTCTGCGGCCCGTGGAAGATTGGCGTTACCCAGCCCTCCAGGTGCCATCAGCCCTCCCCTGCCCTGGCCCCCACCCCAGGGGGTCCCGGGCCTGCACCTGGCTCCTGGGCGCTTTCAGACTGGACCTCTCTTCTGGGCGTGGGCAGCTCAGGGTCCCCAGGGGCAGGGACTGTGGACAGTTAGGATGGACTTGAGGCCTAGCTCCCAAGGGGAAGCCAGGCCGGCCCAGAGACAGGTCCGCAGCCTGTGGGGTCCAGTTCTGGCCAGGAGTGGAGGGACTGCAGAGTACCCCCGCTCCCGACACTTCTTCCCACCCCTCCCACAGCATAACAGGATCCAAAGGCTTCCTGGAGGGGCCACCAGAGAGCCTGCCCCTTGTCCAAGGCCCTCTGCACATCCAGCCCATCTGGCAGTGGCTGCAGACACTGTGTGCTGGGCACTGTTGGGGGTGGTGAGGCGAGAGGCTGTGCCCAGGGGGTGAGCTGGGAGAGAAGCAGAATGGGGACCTGGCACTGGCAGAGGCCCCTGCTGCCGCGAGCCACCTCACACAGCACAGCCCCCATGAAGCCAACCCAGGCAGCAGCCTCACACCCGGTCACGTGCCCGTCACTCTCCCTGCTGTCTGGCAGGGTGGGGACACCCAGTGGCCTTGGCCAAGCACAGGCTGCAGGTGCCCAAGGAGTCAGTAGGGTGTTGGCTCTCACCGGAGGGGGCCACAGGGGCTGCATCTTCCGGTTCTTCCCACGGGTCCTGGAAGGAGCCAGAGACCGTCGGTGCCTTGGGGAAATAGGAGGGGCAGGACCCCACTGCCGCCCGGAGCCCCGAGGGGAGGTGGCGCTCACCCAGGAGCCCAGCAGCTGAGAGTGAGTCTCCTGCACACTGTGGACAAAGTCTCTTCCTTTTGACCGGAGCAGGAACTGGCAGCTGCAGATGCCCCACAGATGTAGGTTGGGGTTCAGGGCCCCCACCGTCCGCTTCAAGCCCTTGGATCCCCAGGGGTTGGGGTTGGGCCCCCTCCTCCCGCCGCCCTGCAGTGCCCGTGGGCATGGGCGAGGAGGGCTGCCTTGGAGACACCTCCGTGGGGCTTCAGGGTAGTCCCACAGGAGAGGCACTTCTGCCCCCAGCAGCCCTTCCGAACAGGGGCCCTCACAGGAAAAGTGGGTGCCTGCCGGCCGGAAGCACCATCCACAGAGGGGCCTCCCCAGTGCCCTGTGGGGCCAGGGAGGCAAAGCAGGCCTGGTGTTGGGTCGACAGAGCCCTTTGGGGCCCACCCCTGACCCGTGATCAGACCCGGGGCCCCACGGGGACAGCTGGTACCTGGGGAACCACTTGGCATGTTCCATCCAGGGGTCGTCCCCGCGCTTCCAGCTCTGCAGGCCCCCGTAGCAGAAGAAGCACCTCACCTTGTCCTGCTGGCCTGGGGTGCGGAGAGATGCTGGCCCCAGCCAGGCCCCACCCAGCCCCCTGCCCCCCGGTGCGTCCTTCCAAGGCTGCGAGAGCTTCAACTGGAGGGGAGCTCCCAGGTGGCAACAGAGAGGAGGGGGTGGGCAGGGGGCTGGGTGGGGGAGGACACTTGCACCTCACTAGCATCAAAGGTGAAAAGGGGACAAGGGTGTCTGGGGTGCCGGCCAGGATGGGCGAGAATGTTCAGGAAAGGACTGAGCTGGCATTTGCATTGTTCCCAGAGTGAGCAGTGGGGGCCCCCCAGGGCCTGGCACATCTATAGCCCTGAGGCTTCAGGAGCCAGAAGGGCCCCTCCCCAGGTCTCTGCTTCCCCAAGATGAGTCCCAGCGAGAGGAAGAAGGGAGGCTGCCCTAGAAGGCCAGTCTGGGGCCAGGCTTGGTTTTAGGAACTCATGCCTCCCTTTGGGGGTGGGGGATCCCTCCTCACTCTACCTCCTGACGGCCCCGTCCCCTCATCGGCAGGCATGCGATATGTCACCTGCCACTGACATCACAGGTTTGGGCTGCATCAGGCACTGGACCTCGACCAGCCCCAAAGACCCTGGCTCTGCACCTGCCATGCCTCCTGCCTGACCTTCACCTGCTGAGCCTTGGACCTCCAGGGAGTTGGGTGAGCCAGGCCTGCCCCTTCACACCACGACTCCTGACTGTCCCAGCCACTGTCCCCCCCGACCAGCTGTCTTAAGTTGGTCCAGCCTTACCAGGATGGTGCCCCCCCAGAGCCCACTGCTGACAATGACCTTGGCTGTGCCAGTACTCATAAAGCCCTCAGTGGGCCCTGCTGCCCTGTCCTTCAGCCCGGAAGTGGCAGAGCTGGGACCTGAACTCAGGTCTGACCACATGGTCCCCAGCTGTAGGGCCGAGGAGCGGGCCCAGGCCAAGACGAGGATAGGTACTCCGGGGACTTGATTTAGTCGGGGAAGACCAGACAGTGGCTGCAGGTTGGGTCCTGAAGAAATTCCCCACAGGCTGAGCTGCCAGGACCTTCCGGCTGACCACGCCTGCCTTGGTCACCCTGATCCTGTTCCTTAAACATCTCCTCCCGCCGTGCAGACCAGCAGCGGGACGGTGAGGGCCCCAGGCAATGTCAGCCCCACCCACTTCTATCACAAAAAGGTACTTGCGCACCAAGCTGGTGGCCTCCACAGCTGAGACCCCCAGACCATGGCCAGAGGCAGCCCCTCCTCATGTCCCACAGTCTGACACACTTGGCCAGCAGAGACTCCGGGAGAGCGTGTCAGGCAGGAGCACATGGGCACTGAAGGGCTTGCAAGACTACTGCTCCATCATCCGGCCAGTCCCTTCCTGTTGGGGGATGGATGCTACGGAGGAGACAGAGCCCTGGGCTGGAAGGGTCCAGAATCGTGCCCAGGCCCACAGCAGGAAGGCCCCCCCGCCCGGGACTGACCTGTGTGGAAGAAGCCGGCAGCGGCCAGCAGCTCGGGCGGCACCCCAGCCGTCAGCGGCCAGTCATAGAAGGAGGCCAGACGCAGCTCTTCAGAGCCCATGCCGGGGAAGGCAGGCCCCCTGGGCGACATGGCCCCAGCGCCCTCCTCCTCTTCCTCCTCTGCCAGCGGCCGCAGCTGGCCCAGGATCTGCCCATCCACATGGTCCCAGGCCCTGCAGGTGTCCAGGCCTAGGGCAGGGCTGCCCAGAGAGCGGGGTCCACAGCGCTCCCGCGCGGGACCGTCACCAGCTGCCCAGCGGCACAGCTGTGGTCCATGCTGCAGGCACTTGGCACTGTCTTCAGGCCCCATGGAGGGAACACTGGCTCTGACCAGGTCTGCAGCAGAAATGGGGGCTGATGGCCAGTCCCAGAATATGCCCAGCTGGCCCTTCTGGAGCTCCTGACCTCCGGGCTCACCCCGGGGACAGCAGGGATAGGCATAGGCCGGCCACCAGACACCCTGGGAGGGGAGTATCCCAGGGCCCACCACTTTCTGGAACGGGCCAGGGTGGCCTCTGGGGTCACATGCTCTGTGCAGCGGGGGCGTGTCATGGGGCCCCTGGCAGGGTTGTGGATCCTGCTGATGGCACGTGGGCAGGCAGTGTCTCTTTGAACAAGACGGGAAGGAACTGAGCGTGGAGACCCCTCCCAGGGCTGTGGGGGAGGGGCTGGGGAGCTGGAGATGAAGGTTCCAGGGTCAGGCGCCCAGGGCAGCCTCTGGAAGCAGAGAAGGCCCAAGTAAAGACAGATGGGCTGTGCAGCCCGTCCAGGCAGGGGCCGTGACCCCCCACCTTGCAGGGGTGACGCTGGACTCACAGGGGCCTAGTGCTTCGTCATGCAGAGCAGGGAGGCAGGTCACCCGGGTGTTCTCTGAAACATCCCTCAGCTCCAAGGGGCCTCCGCAGGTCTGGGAGCAGCTCTTGTCCTCAGGCCATGAAGATCAGAGCAGACAGAAGGGCCTGAGCTGCCCTCCCCTCCCCTCCCCCTTCCCCCTTCCTCTTCCTCCTTCCTCTCCTTCCTCCTCCCTTTCCCCTTCTCCCTCCTCCCTCTTTCCCTCCTTTCCCCCACCTCCCCTCACTTCCCCACGTCTCCCTCCACCTCCTCCTTCTCCCTCCACTTCCCTCCATACCAGCCTCCCCAAGTAGCCAAGGGAGAGGCGCTGATGTCCCCAGAAGAGGAGCATTCAGTGTTGGCCCCGGAATCGGAGCTCCTGAGTCTGCTGTGACCCTGACTGCCAGTCCAAACTCCACAGCTGTGCCATGCTGCTAAACCCCACAGTGAGGGAACGGGGAGGAGGACTTAACCCTAGAGAAGCTGGGGGCACAACAGGAACCCCAGGGACACCTGGGCGGGACAAAGAGGACAGCTGGATGGGGCCCAGGCTTCAACGCCCCCCGACCCCTGACTGAACCCTCAACCCTAGCAGACCCAGCTCATCCACCCAGCTGGCCCTAAAGGCCCCCTGTCATCCTTCAGCCACTCTCCGCTGCTGTTCTGTCCTGGATGGGAGCGTGCAGGCTCACAGAGTTTGGAAGAATAAAGAGGAGTCGCACACTGCAGGCCTTTGGTTGCCACGGGGAGTGCAGGCGGGCAGGACAGGGTTAGCTGCAGTGAAAACCGTCCCTGAGCTCGCCTGGAAGCCTGGCCCGCTCACTTTCCACTGCTGAGCCGCATAGACCCGCTGCTGCCCACCACACTTTCACACCCGCCCCTGCTCCTCCCACTCACGGCGGGGGCTGGGGCTGCACCCGCCCTCCCAGGAGGCCTCTGGTGACTTGTTCTGGTCATACTCAGGCCAGTGTTGCCGGGCCCCAGCGAGACCCCCAACCCTTTCCTATCCAAGGCCCAGAGCCACCTCGTTTCCTGCAGAAATCAAAGTGAAGGGTGTGGCTCTTAAGGCCTCTGGGGTGTCTCCAGGCCCTGCTGAGGACACAGCACAGAAGCCAGGGCTGCCGGGGGCAGAGGGAGAGGCACCAGGAAGCTCAGGGACATAGGAGGGGAGGGCTGTGTCTATCGGGAAAGGGCCTGGGCGCCGGAGAAGGAGTCAGGCTAGACACAAAGTAGAACTTCCCAACGTGTTTTCTGGGATGATCTCGGGGTACCACGCCTTCGCCCCCTCTCTGTCCTCCCGTGCCCCCTCAGCACAGTGGTTACCTTTGGTCACTTCAGCAACACCCCGGGTGTGGGCTTGGGGCCCTTTCAGGGGGACGCGGGCCTCAAGCTGGGTGGATTTTGCTGCCTGGTTCCTAGTCCACCTGCAGTGCACCCGGGAGGTGGGACGAGGGGTCACTATCTCCAGCCTGCTCTTTCCAGGGGAGGGACACATGCAGCACCCAGGTTTGCTCGGAATCCTCAAGCTGGGGACCCTCTGAGGTGGGCAGGCAGCAGGGGTGGCCTCTCCCAGGCCACTGCCATGGCCTGTCATGGGACCCTCTCTTCCCACTGCTTGGGGCTGGGAGAGGAGACAAGATTGGTGTCACTCCTGGAAATGGAAGGAAAGGCCCTGGAGCTCACTGGGGAGTTCGGGGTAGCTGGGCCATCGGCCGAGCCCCGCTCCTCTGGTGGGATCGCCCCCTGAGGTCCTGTGCACCTCTAAACCCAGTGGGTGATCTCCACACACATCCCAGCGCATGGCTGTGCAGAGAGCTGCCAAGGGGCGCTCAGCCTCTTTGCTGTGCGCGGCCAGCCCAAAATTCTCAAAACAAGGAGTATCCATATGTTACTTATTTAATTAAATGAAAAGAAATAAGGAGCTAAAATTAACGGTCACGTGCCTATTCGAGAAGTGTTGGGGATACTGAGAGTACAAAGAAAGTAAAGTTCCCTGTCGGAGCCGTCCCTGTGGGTGCTGGGCGTGTGTGTCTGGATTTGGCAGTTGCCCTGCAGCTTTGCGGGGGAGGGGGCGGGTGCATGGAGACCTCTAGGCTTCTTTGCAATTCTGTGCATCTACAATGATTTCCAAATAAAAGATGGGAAAACCCATGCGCCTTCTCCCCACTGAGTGGCAAGCACTGCTGTGACTATTTTGCTGTTTTCTTCCAAACGTACCCTAAACATCTTTATTTGCTATTTGCCCATTTTGCAAAATGAATAAACATCTGTCAGTACCTAGGAGGGCTCCCCGTGATGCCCCCGGGTCCCTGCGAGTCTTTCCAATTAAGTCTCCCAGGTAAGAAGACGTCAGATGGGGAGCCATGGGGAGAGGCCTCCAGGTCAGTGAGAAAGGAAGCCCTGGGCCCATCAGGGACTCCCAGAAGCCCCAAGACCCCGCAGCGACTGGGATTTGCAGCTAAGGAGATGCTGGTCTCCCTGCAAGATTCGGAACCAGCAGGAGTTTGAGGAGAATATCCCCAAATTGAGGCCCCCACAGTGCTCGTGAGGACTAGCCTATTAAGGCAGGAAAAGAGGACCGTCGTCAGGGCTGGGCTCAGCATTCTCCACCAACAGCTCCCACCTCCTCCAAAGCCACCCAGCCATCCGAGAAAGTCCATGCCTGAAACTGCGTGTGGGTGCCACACGCATGAGCCCTGCTCTACTCCAAGAAGCCTGGGGCTGGGGCCACGTGGGCAGATAGGTGGACCCGCTGGGCACATTCCTATTCCTGTGCAGAGATGGGGGTGTCAGGAGGGGCCTCCAGAAAAAAAAAATCTCCCCCAGGGCTGATGCCTGACCTTTCACCACCAGAGCCTCAGAGTCTCTTCCTGTTAACTTTTCCTCTGGGAATGCTTTGTGAGTCATTAACACTTTAGTATAAACAAGACTCAACTTTCTCAGAAAGAAGGCAGTGGGGTTTTTAGAGAGGGATGGGACAGGGATGGGATTAGCCTGGGATAAGAGGGCTGAGTCAGAGCCTGTGGAGTTCCAAATGCTCTGACCAGAAGGTGAAACTGTTACTCATGTGAACCAGAGCAGCTCCATGTTGAACAGGAGCTGGGTAAAATGAGGCTGAGACCTACTGGGCTGCATTCCCAGGCGGTGAAGCCGTTTTAAGTCACAGGATGACACAGGAGGTCGGCACAAAACACAGGTCATAAAGACATTGCTGATAAAACAGGTTGCAGTAAAGAAGTGACAAAAACCCACGGAAACCAAGATAGTCACGAGAGTGACCTCTGGTCGTCCTCACTGCTACTGTACTCCCAGCTACACGGGAGGCTGAGGCAGGAGAATGGTGTGAACCTGGGAGGCAGAGCTTGCAGTGAGCCGAGATCGCGCCACTACACTCCAGCCTGGGCGACGGCGAGTCTCCGTCTCAAAACAAACAAACAAACAAAAAAGTAGCTGGGCACGGTGGAGGCTGAGGCGGCAGGATTACGTGAGCCCAGGAGTTCAAGGCTGCAGTGAATTATTGATATGAGTGGTGGGCAGGGAAGTGCTGGGTAGAGGAGGGCGTGGTCCCTGGCTAGGACTCCACCCACAGGCCTGTGCCCACGGACCTAGGTGAGGACCAACACACCCTGCCTTCATGTCCAAATGTTGCATTTCCCAAAACCACCCTGCCCTGCCACGCCCCCATCCTGTGCCTATAGAAACTCCAAGACCTAGTGGGCAGGAACCCAAGCACCGGACATGGAGAGGAACCCATCGGCAGAACACACAAGCGGCTGGATGTCGAGAGGCCGTTGGGGGGAGAACACCGGCAGAAGAGCACACTGAGACCCTGGCAGGCCATCGGCTGGTGGAATGATGCAGAGTTTGGCTGGGGTGGTCGGAGGAGAGCCCAGGCTGCTGAGAGGCCTGACTCCAGGGGAAAACCATCTCCCTTCTGGCTCCCCCATCTGCTGAGAGCTGCTTCCACGCAATCAAACTTTGCACTCATTCTCCAAGCCCACGTGTGATCCGATTCTTCCGGTACAGCAAGAACCCCGGGATACAGGCCTCTGTCCTTGTGGTAAGGCACAGGCCTAATTGAGCTGGTTAACACAAGCCGCCTACAGACAGCTAAACTAAGAGAGTGCCCTGTAGCACATGCCCACTGGGGCTTCAGCTATCAACATTCACCCCTAGAAGCTGCCGTGGGGCTCCCTGCCCGTCGATATGCTCCCCTAGGGGTTTGAGCAGTGGGGCACCAAAGAAGCAAGCCAGTCCCCCATTGCATGCCCGGCGATGGGACAAGGGAATCTTTGCCATTTCACTATGATTCTGCCCTTGAACTCCAGCGTGGGACCCTGTCTCAAAAAACAAACAAAAAAAACACCAAACCAACACCAAACAACAGCAACAACAAACCCCAGCCCCAGATTCCTCTGGGAGATAGATTTGAGGTTCCCTCCCAGCAACTTCTTCAGTGACCCTATGATTAACCCCTTCTCTGCTGCAGCCCAGCATCTCAGCATACAGACTTGACGTGTGTGCATTGGCAGCAAACTATCATGGTTACAAAGAGACAACTGGGGCTGGGAAGGAAGAGGGTTTCCCTCCAGCTGTAGCAGGAGGAGTCGTAGACAGAACTCCTGACACTGGATTGTGGAAGGAAAGAGCTGTATTCAGCTGGGAGCATCGGCAGACTCACATCCTAGAGATCGAGCTCTCCAAATAAGTAATTCCTGTCCCTTGTAAGGGCTCACAACTCTAAAGGGGCTGTGCGGGGGGCGGGGGTCGTGAACGATTGAGCAAGTGAGGGGTACATGACTGGGGGCTGCACACACCAGTAATCAGAACAAAACAGAACAGAACGGGGAGTTTCATAATGCTTTTTTACGTACTGTCTGGAATCTATAGATGGCACAAGCGGTGAGGTCAGGAGTTGAATTTTAACACCAGGCCCGAAATGTTGCGCCCCGTTGTCTACGATTTTTTTATTTTTCACTTCTGCCTATTCTTTTAACTTCTACTTTTTCAGCAAAGAAGAAATTAAGTATAAGGCAATATAAGGAGTGTCTCCTCTCTGACAGCTAGATGTCAGCTTGCTTTGGGATTCCCTGGGATGGTCCCAACCAGGACAGTGTACCAAGCCCTGTGCTAAGGCCATCACCCACATTCCTTCAGTGATCTCCTCAGTTACCCTTTGAGATGGGCGCAGAACTTATTTCAGAGGTGAGGAAACCGAGGCTCAGAGAGGGGCACAATGAGTTGGCTGAGAGCAGAGATGCAGACCCAGGAAGCCTGTCCAGGGAGGCAGCGGCTGTCGCTGCGGGGGGAGACACGTTCCCCATGCGTGGGGTGGGGCCGCAGGAAGGCGATGGCCTGAGAACCTCCCGGGAGGTCGGTGCTCCTGTGCCCTTCCTCATCAGGGAGGCGAGATGGGGAGTGTGGACGGTTCTTTTGATGGGGCGTGAATGATCATCAGCGAGAACAGAGGGACTCCAGAGACAGGAATTAACTTGTAAATGATTCCCTTTGGAATTCGAGTGATCTCTAGAGGAGACATTATCTGGGGGACAAGTCTGTCCAGGTGAGGCTGCATTGCTGCTGCCCTCTTTTCTGAGGTTTCAGGGAAGGGGTGGAAGGCGACTGCTTTCCCATGGTGGGGCCGGCCCTAAGGCAGAAAAGGGAAAATCACAGCAGGGCCTCTTCCAGCATCTGCTGCCCTTAAGTGGCCTCTGATTTAAAGCAGTGAGTAAGCCAGGGCACCATATGTGAGCCAAAAATAAAATTCCAAGCCTGCAGTTGACTGAATGGACCCCCCTCTTGGCCAAGGGTACTCAAAGAAACCTGAAAAACGAGTTCAGGCTATGAGAGGAAGGTGGGGACCAGACAGGTCCCATTAGACCCTCCTCCTTTTGGAGTTCAGGAACAACTGACCAGCATTAACATTAAAACGGAGCTCTTAAGCCTGACAAAACAGGCCAGGCACAGTGGCTCACACCTGTAATCCCAGCACTTTGGAAGGCTGAGGCCAGAGGATCTCCTGAGCTCAGGAGTTCAAGACTAGTCTAGGCAACATAACGAGACCTCATCTCTCAAAACAAAACAAAACAAATCAGCCAGGCGTGGTGGTGTGTACCTGTGGTCCCAGCTACTCAGGAGGTAGAGGCAGGAGGATAGCTTGAGCCAGAAAGGCCCAGGCTGCACTGAGCTGGGCCACTCAACCCCAGCCAGGATGACAGAGGGAGATCCTGTCTCCAAAAAAAAAAAAAAAAAAAAAAACTGACTAAACAGACTGTAAGATCCCAAATGCCAGCCTGACTCTGGCATAACATCACATGACATACAAGGAAAGAAAAATATTTTATCCACAAATATGTGTATTTGTCATAGTTCGAAAAGGCCCTATTGGCCGGGCGTGGTGGCTCACGCCTGTAATGCCAGCACTCTGGGAGACTGAGGCGGGTGGATTGCCTGAGTTCAGGAGTTCAAGACCAGCCTGGGCAACACGGTGAAACCCTGTCTCTACTAAAAATACAGAAACTTAGCCGGGCGTGGCAGCATGCGCCTGTAATCCCAGCTACTCGGGAGGCTGAGGCAGGAGAATTGCTAGAACCTGGGAGGCAGAGGTTTCAGTGAGCTGAGATTGCACCACTGCACTCCAGCCTGGGCGACAGAGTGAGACTCCATCAAAAAAAAAAAAAGAAAAAAGAAAAAAGAATCAAGACCACTGTTGGCTGGGCGCGGTGGCTCACGCCTATAATCCCAGCACTTTGGGAGGCTAAGGCAGGCAGATCACCTGAGGTTGGGAGTTCGAGACCAGCCTGACCAACATGGAGAAACCCTGTCTTTACTAAAGGTACAAAATTAGCCAGGCATGTGGTGTATGGCTGTAATCCCACACATTTGGGAGGCTGAGGCAGGGGAATTGCTTGAACCCAGGAGGCAGAGGTTGTGGTGAGCCCAGATCACGCCATTGCACTCCAGCCTGGGCAACAAGGGTGAAATTCCATCTAAAAAAAAAAGAGAAAAAGAGAAAAAAGAAGAAAAGGCCCTGCAAAGCCATCTTGTGTGGGGGAAAATTTGTGTCTGTAAGGAATCTCTGTTAACATAACTAGCTCTTTCCCCTTCTGGGCCCTCCCAATCCTGAAGAGGTTACCTGAGAGTCCAGCACCTTCTAAAGGTCTACATAGGAAACATTTGCCATCTATTGTCTTTAAGGACAGACACCTATGGGACTTCATCTTCGTAGTAAGAACGTTGGTGTCCACAACCCCTTATCTTTTTTTTTTTTTTTTTTGAGATGGAGTCTCACTCTGTCGCCCAGGCTGGAGTGCAGTGGCCGGATCTCAGCTCACTGCAAGCTCCGCCTCCTGGGTTTACGCCATTCTCCTGCCTCAGCCTCCCAAGTAGCTGGGACTACAGGTGCCCACCACCTCGCCTGGTTAGTTTTTTGTATTTTTTAGTAGAAACGGGGTTTCACCGTGTTAGCCAGCATGGTCTCAATCTCCTGACCTCGTGATCCACCCGCCTTGACCTCCCAAAGTGCTGGGATTACAGGCTTGAGCCACCACGCCCGGCCCACAACCCCTTATCTTAACCCAGATGCTCCTTCCTATTGGTCTTTAGATAATAACTTAACTCTTCAACCCAGTGCCAATCAGAAGATCTTTGGATCCACAATGCACCCAGGACCCGTAAGTCCTCATCTGGGAACCATAAGCCCCCACCTAGGACCCGTAAGGCCCCATCTATGACCTGAAAAGCCCCCATCTAGAACCCGCAAGGCTCCCACCCAGAACCTGTAAGGCCCCCATCTATGACCTGTAAGCCCCCAACTAGGACCCATAAGGCCCCACCCCCTGCTTTGAGTCATTCTGCCTTCCTGAACCTGAGCAACTCGCACCTCACATGTACTAATTGATGCCGATGTCTCCCTAAAAGGTATAAAACAAGCTGTCACCCAACCACCGGGGACACATGTGCTCAGGACATAAAGAGACTGTGCCTCAGGCCATGTCACTGGTATTAGGCTCAGAATAAACCTCTTTAAATATTGTACAGAGTTTGGCTCTTTTTGTCACACGTATTTTAAGGTGAAAATCTCTGGGCTCCTTCACCACCCTAGCCTGCTGTGGCATAGCCATACCCCACACCCAGATCTGCTTGACGAGGGCCTGGGACTGAGGGGCCTTGGGGGCCTGGTGTGGCACTGCAGGGACCCCAGGTTTCCTTCCCCGCCTTTCATTGCCCACGTCCTGCTTTGAGATCTGTTTGCGGGGGTAGAATGTTGGGGCGGGGTCCAGCCTGCCCCCATCCGTGGGCCCCACAGCCACTGTGTCTGGGCCCCCCACCCGTGGGCCCCACAGTCACTGCATCCGGGCCCTCCGGTCCCGGCAGTCTTGGGATTCTGGGTCAGTGGCTGCAATGAAAGGCTGCGCTTGTGGTTTCAGTCACAGGAGGCCAGGTCCTGCCCGCCTCCGGGCTGTGCCGGCTGGAATGAGGCTGGACCTGGAGCCCAGATAAGCTGAGGAGGAGGAGGAAAAGGGTGGGAGGGAGGAGGAGAAGCTCCAATTTCTGTCCAGGCCTCAGGCCTGGGTTCCCAGGAAGTTCAGCAGGTATGTGCTGGGCAAGGCGGGCCGGTAACCCCTGAGATGGGCAACCCTCCCGCACCCAGCCCCACTCCTGCTGAAAGAACCCTGAGAGCCCTCGCCAGTCCCCTCCTCCCCAGCTTGGGGGGCCAGAGCCTGCCAGCACTGGAGCAACCCCCCCGTGGCCACAGAGCAAGCACTTCAGGTAACCCAGGGATCTGGACAAGCGTATCAGAGGCCCACAGGAGGGGCTTCCAGCTTCTGAGGCTGGCAACGGCATTAAGAGGCTCAAAGTGAGACAGGCAGGCTGGCTACTTTCCTGTTTTCAGATGGTCTGGAGGGGCCGGGCGCGGTGACTCACACCTGTAATCCCAGCACTTTCGAAGGCTGAGGCAGATGGATCACTTGAGGCCAGGAGTTTGAGACCAGCCTGGCCAACATGGTGAATCCCCATCTCTACTAAAAAAATTAGCTGGGCGTGGTGGTGCACGCCTGTAATCCCAGCTACTGGGGAGTCTGAGGTGGGAGAATCGCTTGAACCCAGGAGGCGGAGGTTGCAGTGAGCTGAGATCGCACCACTGCACTCCAGCCTGGGCAACAAGAGCGAGACTCCATCTCAAAACAAGGCCGGTGCGGTGGCTCACGCCTGTAATCCCAGCACTTTGGGAGGCCAAGGTGGGCGGATCACCTGAGGTTGGGAGTTTGAGACCAGCCTGACCAACAAGGAGAAACCCCGTTTCTACTAAAAATACAAAATTAGCCGGGCGTGGTGGTGCACGCCTGTAACCCCAGCCACTTGGGAGGCTGAGGCAGGAGAATCGCTTGAACCCGGGAGACGGAGATTGTGGTGAGCTGAGATCACACCATTGCACTCCAGCCTGGGCAACAAGAGCGAAATTCCGTTTCGAAACAAAAACAAAAACTAACTCGGGACCCCGATTCACTCTGACACAAGAAAAAAATTAAACTAAAAGCTAAGTCATGTGAGAAGCGAAGCTGCCTTTCTTTTTGTTCCTAAGCAGGTAGTTACAGATAACAGGTGAAGCATCTCTCTCTTTTTTTTTTTTTTGAGACGGAGTCTCGCTCTGCCGCCCAGGCTGGAGTGCAGTGGCCGGATCTCAGCTCACTGCAAGCTCCGCCTCCCGGGTTCACGCCATTCTCCTGCCTCAGCCTCCCAAGTAGCTGGGAGTACCTAGGCCCCCGCCACCTTGCCCGGCTAGTTTTTTAGTAGAGACGGGGTTTCACCGGGTTGGCCAGGATGGATGGTCTCGATCTCCTGACCTCGTGATCCGCCCATCTCGGCCTCCCAAAGTGCTGGGATTACAGGCTTGAGCCACTGCGCCCGGCCAAGAAGCATCTATCTCTACAGGAGACGTTCACCTTATTTTATGCAAGTGCAGGTTTCCGAGCGTGAGAGGCACACACAGCTGACGATTCCCCTGCCTGCTCCTCTTCTGTTGCAGCATGTGATTACCAAGGCCTCCCTCTTGCCCCTCCACCTGCTTTCCCCCCTTTAAATGGTGCAGCCCTCAAACACATCTTTGGAGAAAGGCAGAGACCACAGACTGTTTCTATGGCTCCACGTGCTTTTCTTCTGGGCATGGCCTCAACCTTGGCAAAATAAACTTCCTGATCGACTGAGCCCTACCTCTCATGTTTTTCGGTTTACAGCCCCCTCCCCGAGTCTTAGGTGGAGCTCTCCAGAGCACACCCCAAAACAAAATTGAGCAGTAGGTATGTTCCTGAGGGGTCACTGTCCTGGGCACCCCCCTGAGGGCCTCCCAGAGCCCAGAGGCTCCCCAGGTGTCCTGCCACGGGGCCAGCATCCTGGCATGAGTCCATCCCTCTGGGCTTTGGCTGCGGTGAGCGCTGGCTCCCAGCCAGGGGCTATAGAGCCATAGGCAGAGCAAGAGGCCAGCAGGGAGCGTGCTGAGAAGACCAGCGTAGGCCCAGGGCAGGTCCCACCATGGGCTTCTCCCCACCTGCTGGACTGGGCTGGGCTGGATGCTGACCTGACTATGGGTCTCAGTCTGGATGGTCAACATTCCTCAGTGCGGCTGCAGCTGTCTGGACTGCACCTCCCATGGCTGCGGCCCCACTTGGGTCCATTAGTCTGATTTATTTCCCTGGCAAGCCTGGCCCAGGTCTGTGGGGGGCAGGGGTGGGGAGAAGCTTATTCAGTACAGCTGAGCCTGGCTCCTTCCTGCACGTTCCCAAGCCCCTGTGGCTTGTGAAGCTGAGCTGAGAGGCCACCTAAGGCCAAGGATGGACAGAAGGCCTGTCTTGATGGGGAGGGCGGGAAGATGAGAGCAGCAGGCCTCTGTTCCCACAATCCTGCAGAGCCCAGACATCCACCGGCCAGCCCTGCTGTCTGTGAGCTTCTGGGCATCATTTGAAGACATGAGATGCTCCATCTCCGGCCCCAGATTCCAGCCTGGGAATCCAGAAGTTGGAGTCAGCTTTAGGAAAGGCTAGATCAGGGAGCTCTGGGGCCACAGGGAGGACTCTGGAGAGGGAAGTGGAAGCAAGAGGCTGCAAGAGGCTAACTGGACACTTCACTCCCCAACTCCACATACAGAGTGAGTGGGGCCAGTGAGCACTCCCCAGCTCCACGCAGCAGTGAGCAGGGTGGGTGAGCAGGTCTTAGGAGTCTGCCGACCTCGTTGAGTGTTAGGCACACGTGGAGCCATCAGGCTCACCTGGAAGTTTCAGACTCAACCAGAGGCCTCCTGGACATGCAGGTCACCAACTCCACCCCAGACTACTTCAATTTGTCTGTTGGGGGCGGGTGGGGGGCAGGGGGGTAGACATGTGTGTTAATTAAAGCTTTCTGGGAGTGTGGAGGACCAGCGTTGAGTATCACTGCCTGGAGTCTGAGCTTGGCTGTCAAAGACATTGGCCACTAGCTGCGTGTGTCCACTGGAATTTAATTAAATAAAACTGAAAGTGCAGTTCCTCAATTTCAAGGGTTCAATAGCAGCACCTGCTGGACACAGCAGCCCACAAGTTACAGAATGCCCACCAGGTGGGGTGAGCCCCTCTGGCACTGCCTTCCACATGCTGCCTCCCAGCTGGGGAAACTGAGGCAGGTCCCTGGGGAGCTGGGAGGTGAGCGCCAAGGATCTAACTCCTGATTCAGAGCTCCCTCTGCTGGACAGAAAGGAGGTGACAGCACAGAGGTGACACCAGGGGCCTTGGAGCTGTCTCTGCAGACAAGTGATGACCCTGTGGTCCCACGTGTCCCCAGGGTGAGCACGAGATTGTGAGGAGCCACACGAGGCTTTGGAGAGGAGGTGAAGCAGGCGACTTCAGGCAGAGGGAAAAGCATGGCCCTAGGGGATGTGGCTGGCATCCTGGGAACTGTAGGAAGATGGGGGTGCAGAGGTGTGTGGGGCTAGTGCATGGGGACCTGGAGCCCCTGGTCCAAGAGGGGCTGGGAACCAGGGAGGCATCTGAGCAGGGCTGGGTTTTGGGCAGTCCCTGGACTGTCCAGACACCCTCCTCTGTGGAACTGTGGGCCAGGCCTGAGGTTCATATGTTATGCTTGTGCCTGTGGTCAGGAGGCTCAGCCTCAGGTGACAGAAACTCAAAGCTAAAAATGAAATGCATTGGTTCACCCAACCAAAAGCACAGAAGTGGACCATTTCAGACTCAGCTGGATCCTGGCGTTCAAGCATCTTCATTCATTTGCTTCTCCCTCTCCGGGCTGGCATCATTTCCAGGCAGGGGCGGCCGCTGACAGGTGCAGTGCTCACAGCTCAGCACTGCCAGGGAGAATGCATCCCATTCCAGAATTCCAGCCTCTGTCCTGGACGGGTGCTCACAGGCTCCAGTCAGGCCAGGTGAGGCATCCACCCCCGAACCACAGGGGCTGAGGAGGGGACGCCCTGAAAGAATATCAGGAATGTGGTCACTCGACTGAAGGGAGCTGCGTGCTGGGCAGGCCAGCAGGGTCACCCAAGACAACTAGCATGCCATGTGGAAGGGTGCGGGAGTCCAGGTGGCCTCCCTGTCCTGGGACAGGTGCTCCGCTGGGGAGAGGCTGCTGTTTGCAAGGGCAGATGAAGGCGGCAGCGTCTTTTGCTAGCGCAATACTCAACACCCAGCACACCGCCCTGTAGCACTGCCCAACCCCAGGTCCTGTTCTCTAGAGCCAGCCCTGCCCACTCTCATTCCTGCCCCACCTGGGGCCCTCCCCAGGAAGCTGGCCCAGGTAGATGCAGCCACTGTGGGGCCTCCGTTTCTGGGACACCTGCAGTAGCTGTGAAGCCGGAGCCTGCAGGTACCTATCTATGTCACCTGATCATGTTGACTCCTCTCTGGTGTGGTTTCCTCCCTGCTTTCTAGCCAGTCATCCCCATGGTCCCCCGCTTTGAAGACCTCTGGTAGAGTTCCAGAGTCCTGGTGGCGTCCAGGGACTGCTCTGGTGTCTTTCAGATCCTATGAGGGCCGGCCTCACAGGATGTGACCCAAGTGGCCCCGCACCCAGAGAGTGCTGTAGTCACCATCTTGATATTAACACTTTTGTCTTTGAATTTGTGTTTTGTGAGTGCTGTCTGATGACATGGTGGCATGTGCCCGCACTTAGGGTCTGGGAGCCTGGCTTGGCACAACCCTCCTCCCCTCACCCCCAGGAATGGCGTTTGGCACCCAGTGACCCCTGCCAACCTTCATCCCAGCAGGGACCTGGGTGTGGGCACAGAGGGGTCAGGGGCATGGCCCATGCACGGAGCCACAGGGACAGGTTCAGGTGCCTGTGACAGTTTCCCCTCCCCCTGCCCAAGAGCACATGACGTCAAATAACAAATAAAAACACCATTGCAGGTGCAGAGAGGGGCGCTGGAAGGAAGGAAAGAGTCTTCTCTTGCTGTTTGAACAAGGGCCCTGAGTTTTCATCTTGCCCTGCTGGGATCCCGCCTGGCCGCCAGGTGAGGCCTCTCCTCACCAGAGCAGAGCCCAGTAGGCACCTCTCGTGGCAGAGCCTGCGTCGTCTCACTGCTGAGGGTGGCCCCGGAGGCCGGTGGTGAGGAAGTGCAATGCAGGCCTGCAATCCCTGCAGTCCCTGCAATCCCTGCCGTCTGCGGTGACTGCGATGGGCAAAGCACGCTCACATCTGCTCCCTGAGCCTCCACCTTGGGGTCAACGCTCTGGAGACATCGGCCCCAGAACACCTGACACTGGTATTTACAGGCAGATGACAGTTCTCTGCGGTGGGAAAAGAGGCTCTTGGCCAAGTGGAGTTGATACAGCCCCGTTTCAACTCCTGGAAAAGCAGGGAGGGAGCTGAGGCCTGGAGACGAGCAGGACCGGGGCTGGCAGCTTCACTGTTCAGGCTGGGCGGCTGGGCCCTGGGGTATGCCACGCCGACGGAGCAGGGCCAAGGACAGGGCAGGTGCCAGGGCTCAGGAGCAGGTGAAAGCTCAGGGAGCTGCCAAAGTAACTATGTGGCCTGGGCAATTTTATTAACTTCTCAGAGGCTTAGCTGCTCCAGCAACCCAGAGCTGCTCTAACTCCCTCGGCTCTCTAGATGCAACGCAGAGCTTCCTTCCACCTGCTGAGCTGCCTTCCCAGCACCCACTCTCGGCAGCGGACATGGGGTCCCTCCTCAGGGACCTGACCTTCCAGTGGGCAGGCAGGTGCTGCTGTGTCCTGCCTCCTGTTGTCCATCCACCGGGGACACCTTGCCCACTGCCTGCCTCCTCAGTTAGCGAATGCCTGCCTATCCTGAGTCTCTGGGCTCCTCTCTGTCCCACCTCCATCACAGCTCAGATCCACAGTGACCCATCTACCTCTGCCTCTTATCTGAGTTGCAGGAGCAGCACCTGGCCTGTTCCATCCCCATGTGTGGAGGACAGCAAGTACTCAGTGGAGCTAGACGAACCTTTGCGGGGCTATGGAAGGTCCCAGCACCAGGAGCTCTGCTGGGCAGGGCCACCTCGTGCCCCCGCGCCCCACACACATAGTAAGTATGTGCTAAGTTCACACTTGCGCGGCAAATGGTCCAATGAGAAACTTACAGACATGAGGCTTGAAAACTGTAAAGTGCTGTGCATCATGGGAGGCATGTCAGCGCACTCCACGTCAGCTCATTCCATGTCAGTGCGCTCCACGCACTCCACGCACTCCACACACTCCACGTCAGTGCACTCCCGAGGCACAGGGAGGCAGGAGGAACCAAGATAGCAGGAGCTGGTTTCATGGAGGACAAAGCAGCCCCACCAGGGAGTGCAGTGGGGAGCGCTTTTGGAAGGAGGCCTGCCGACTGGGCATGAGCCCAGGGTTGAGCTGAGCGGGGGAGATGACCGGAGACAGAATCCGTGGAGAAGGCAGCTGCATGAGTGGCTGGTGCCCATCAAGACAGATGGGTGTCTTCATTGAGAGTCCCCAGAGGGCAGCTGCAGGGTGAGCTGTGTCCAGCATTCAGGAGGGGTTTGGTTCAGCCAGGGATCATCTGAATTCAGGGCCCTCAGCGTTTGGAGCCTGCACCCAGCTCAGAAACCTCCTCTTGGCTGGGGGTTTTGGTACAGCCTCCTTGGGGGCCATCTGGCAACATGAGCAAAAAGGCCAGTGTAAGCACCTTTGGACCCGGTGACCCTACAAGCAGGAGCCTCCTGTCAGGTGTCTTCACACACGTGTGCGTGTGTGTTGGGGCCAGGATCCTCACTGGAAGAGGCTGGAGCCCACGCCCTCCCTGGAGAGGGACGAGGTGGGCGGACGGTGGGTGTTGATACTCGGCAGCACCGTGAATCCCCAAAGTGTGGTTTCCCGACAAGTGAGATGCAAGGGCAGACAGTGGAGACAGAGACTCGTGCTTGCACACACAGGCAGGCATCTGGAGGGCTCCCTCTGTGAGGGGTTTGCGGGGGGTGGTTTTTGCTTCCCACCTTATATCCCTTGAGTGCAAAGATAGCTTTTTTTTTTTTTTTTTTTTTTGAGACGGAGTCTCGCTGTGTCTCCCAGGCTGGAGTGCAGTGGCGTGATCTCCTCACTGCAAGCTCCGCCTCCCGGGTTCACGCCATTCTCCCGCCTCAGCCTCCCAAGTAGCTGAGACTACAGGCGCCCGCCACCACGCCCGGCTAGTTTTTTGTATTTTTAGTAGAGACGGGGTTTCACCATGTTAGCCAGGATAGTCTCAATCTCCTGACCTCGTGATCCACCCGCCTCGGCCTCCCAAAGTGCTAGGATTACAGGCTTGAGCCACCGCGCCCGGCCTTTTTTTTTTTTTTGAGACGGAGTCTCGCTCTGTAACCAGGCTGGAGTGCAGTGGCCGGATCTCAGCTCACTGCAAGCTCCGCCTCCTGGGTTTACGCCACTCTCCTGCCTCAGCCTCCCGAGTAGCTGGGACTACAGGCGCCCGCCACCTCGCCCGGCTAGTTTTTTGTACTTTTTAGTAGAGACGGGGTTTCACCGTGTTAGCCAGGATGGTCTCGATCTCCCGACCTTGTGATCCGCCCGCCTCGGCCTCCCAAAGTGCTGGGATTACAGGCTTGAGCCACCACGCCCGGCCAAAGATAGCTTTTTAACCACTCGCCTATATGACTTTGAAATAAATAAAAACCCAAACCTTCTTAATGCTAGTCATGTTTAGACAATCCCATACCACTTGGGGGTGCTGCCGGGAGGGGGTGCTGCCGGGAGGGGGTGCTGCTGGGAGGGGGTGCTGCCGGGAGGGGGTGCTGCTGGGAGGCGGTGCTGCTGGGAGGGGGTGCTTCTAGGAAGGGGTCTTGGAGGAGCAACAGGTTCTCTGAGCAAGAAGGCTCCCGTCTGAAGGCAGACAGCCCACAGGGGATGGGCTCTTGTCTGTCATTGAGGGCACAGGCTTAGAAACGGCAGACATTTTCTCAAGACCACTGGGCCACCCAGAGAAGTGGCCAAAGCCCTCTGATCCGTTTCCATCCATGACATGAGGAGCCGTCTGCTCCCTGTGAGGGAGAAACAGTTGGCCCCTGATATTCGGTGGTGGGTGACATCCCTTTTCCTGGCCAAGAGCTGGGCTGGGATGTGAGCCTGGGCAGACTGGGCAGTGCATGTGGCCCTCCAAGGTTACAGGAAGCTCAACTGCTGGCTTCTTGTGACACCCTCCCAGGTCCTCAGGCCTGGCCAAGGTAAAGGCATTCCCCCCAGGGCTGGCCTGGGGACCTCAGCCTCCCCTACTGGTGCCACAGTCTCTGCATTCAAGTCACTTTAGGGCCCTGTTCCCGCCAACCTGACCTGTCCTGCCCCTGGGAAGCCCTCAGTCTCCTTCTGTCAGGGTCAGCATGGAGCCTTCTGGAGTTCAGGGCAAAAGCCGGGGTGGGTCCGGGCAGTGGCTGTGGGATCCTGTCAGCCTCTTCCCTGGCCAGTGGGACTAGGTTGGCATGGTGGTGCCTCCTCAGGCCTCACTGTGCGGGCCTCTCCTTCCATCTACACTTGTGAGTAGCACCCACTCAGCCCCAGGAGTCACCTTCCAAAATCTCTCCATAGGCATCACTGTGAGGCCTCCCCAGTGATCTCTGTAGTGAGCTGGAGCGCACCCCCAAAACTCATGTCCACCTGGTACCTGTGTGACTTTATTTAGAAATAGGTTCTTTGCAGATATAATCACATGACGATGAGGTTGTCCTCAACTAGGGTGGGTTCTAAATCCAGATGGGTGTCCTTATAAGAGACACAGGCACAGAGAAAAAGGCCATGAGGCGCCAGAGGTGAGGAGGAAAGACCAGGAAGGGCTGCTGGCCTCCACCGGAGGCTGGAGGAGGCTAGGATCCTCCCTGAGGGCCCCGGAAGGAGCCCACAC
>NW_020257779.1:0-19983 GCF_003255815.1 Theropithecus gelada
TGAGAAATCATTGTTGCCTCATAAATAGCTAGCATTGTTTTTTTTTTCTCTTTCATTGAAAAGTTATTCTAATTCAACCTAAATTTCCAACAACCAGGAAGTATTTAAATAAATCATCTTCCATCCATTTGATGAAATTACATAACCACTAAGAATCATGATTTTAAAAGCTATTCAACAATACAGGGAGAAAAATGCTCACATCGCAGTATTAGGTTAAAAAAAAAAAAAAAAAGCAATGCAGAAAATCACCTATCCAGTGTTAACCGATTTTGCCCATGCATTTATATGTAGATTTATGTGGACACATTAAAAGAGGTGGCAAGAAAATGCTTGAAATGTTATTTCTGCGTGAGATGATGGTGGGTAATTTTTATTTTCTGCATTTTACAAATTGTCCACAGTGTACTTTTGGAGGCTGAAAAAATAGATTATTCCTTTATTTGAAAACTTCACCTTTAAAGGACATTTTCATAAATTTATTTTTAAATGTTATTTTTTTAAAACATTTCAAGACAATCTAATATATATATATAACAATAAAAACGCCAGTACTAACGTCTGCCTGACAGTGGCCAGAGGGGGTGAGTACGAGAGAGATAGGTTTGGCAGCCACTGTGAAAGCAGCAATGAGGTTAACTCTGGTTTGGGGGCTACATCTTCAGGATCTGTGCTTTGTTTTGTTTTTGCCCCTCCAAGTATGAGTGTTCTATCCATAACATTCACAGTCCTACATGTAGACATATGACAGGTGTATTTTCTGTTTTCAGATTTACATCCACCTACGAAATTACCCTATGAAAGCCCCATCACTCACAGAAACTACTGCCGAGGAGGAGACGACGATTTTATTTAGCTTTTTTTTTTTTTTTTAACAAATCTCCAATGTTGCCCACATCTCCTGAAGCTGGGAGGAAGGATAATCAAGTCAAGCTCCATTGACTAGGAGAATAGTGAACTGTGGAAAATGAGTTCTCAGCACTCCACAGGGCCACGACTCCATTTAAAGAACACGTTCATTATTCAGACACTGGGCCTTCTTCTGGGGCTGTTGGCCTGCCCCCAGGGCTGCCTCCATTCCTAGGGGCCCTGCAGTCTCCTGGGCCAGCCTCATGCACATGTTGGTGCTGGCAGCTGGTGTGGAGTAGTTCCAGGCACCACTACAGTGGATCCTTGTAGCAGCACTGAGAAGGACACGAGCACTTAACTACTGTTTTCATTTTACAGATGGGGAAACAGGCTCTGATGGACTCTGTTGCTTGCTAGGGTCATGCAGCCAATCAAGGCTAGCTGGACCCATGTGTTTTCACTCCAAGACCATTGCCATTTCTAATGTGTGAAGCATCTTCCCTCCACTGGTCCAGCTTTAGAAGATGTGATTCTGACCAGCTGGCCTATGTTAAGTTGGATATTTAAAAACCAGCTGTAAACAAACAAAAATAAAAACAGCAACAACAAAAACACAGACTTCCAAAATAATTATTAAGTAAAATATATAAAAGATTGCAGTTTTGAGCTATCTAAATGTGAGACAAGCATAAAGGCAGACAGAGCTGAATTTAAACCCTAGCTCAGCCACTGCCTAGCTGTGTGACCTTACACAATATGCTTAACTTCTCTGAGCTTCAGATCTCTCGTTAGTTGTACAGAGATTGTAAAATCTGGCTCATGCGCTTGCTGTAAGGGCTTAGCAACATAATGCAGGTAAAAACTCTCCTTTCACACTGCCCATATAGTAGACCCTCAATAACATATAGTTTCTATCTCCTCTTCCTCTGCCTCTCCTTCCTCACTTCTCATTTTTTTTCACTGACTCTTCCAGCAGTTCTGAAAAGGGGGGCAGGTTGATTCATATGTTCAATAAACATCTAAATGCCAAGCATTATTCTAGATGCTGGGGAGAGAGGGCACTTTGGAGACTCGTAACCCCATGTGGTAACCATCAGCAGGAGTGCCAGAGGGGCTTGCACCTTTGTAGGGCTGCATCCACTTTGCTTTTTTACTTTATCCATCCAGCTCCTGCAGGCATTTGAGTTTATGGCCCTGATCTAAGGTAACATTAATCAAGAATTTTCTAAGACTCAGTGGATGCTGTTAGGTTACTCCCACCTGGACATAGTTTCAGGAGGGACTCTAGTTGCAAAGCTCAAACCTATCAAAGCTGGCATTCACCCTTTGCTGGGATGCCTGGGAAAGACTAATATGTGAAGTGGTTGTCATTAACTAGGTCTTAATTCATTCGTAAGTCACCCACCTCACAATATTAGTCGTAATAGATTCTAGGCACATGCAGGGTGCTAGAGATGTATATCAATGAAGAAAACTTTGTCCCTGGTCTCAAGGAGTTGACAAGTTAAGCAGACATATAAGCTTATAAGAGCATGAAATTTGTGAGTCTGGGTATAGGGTACAGATGGGGAACCACGGGAAATGAGGCTGAAGAAACAGATAGTGTTCAGATCACACAAGGTTTTGATGACCCTTCTAAGGAGCACAGATTTCTTCTGAAGCAAAGAGAAACCAATGAGGAGTTTTAATAAATGACTTCCCCTCCTCCAAATCCATATTCTTTCCATAGTTAATTTTTTTTTTTTTTAAAGTACTAGAAGGGGACTTAGAAATCATCTAGTCCAGAGGTAACAAACAGGATTCATCTGATTAGCCAACTCTGATCAGAAGGTGAGAGCTGTCTGTGTTGAGAAGGATTCTGCAGCCAAGTCTAGGCTCAGCAAAACCACAATTGATTCATGACGTCTGCCACATACAAAGAAAGGAAAAGGTGGCAGCCACCCTAAGAGTTGAATTATCATCTTTTTAAAGTAAGGACATTTCTTTGCACAAGTCACACAACTAGTTGGTGCCAGAGCCAGGCCTAGAACCCAGGACTCCTGGGTTGCAGCAGAGAACCTATTTTCTGCCCCACATGCACCACCTTCACTCAGTGCTCCTTTGTGAGCAGGAGCAGAGCAGGAAGCCTGGTTTCCATGACAACCAGCCTCCGTGTCTCATAGGGTATCAAGACCATTCAGCCAGAGAGTGCTAAAGTAATAGGTGGAGTGCTTCTGTCATCTAACACTGTGTAACAAACCACCCCAAGCCCGAATGGCTTACAATAGTTTGTTATTGTCTCTCATGATTCTGCGAGTTGACTGGACTCAGTGGGACAGTTCTGCTGGTCTGGCTTGGGGACCTCTCATGCAGTTGCAATCAAATGGCAGCTGCTGTTGGAGTTATCTGGAGGCTCCACTGGCTGGGACTGTGAAAATGGCTTCTTCCCTCACACCTGGCACCTCCATGCTCCTCCACATAGTTTCCTCTCTCCATCAGGAGCCTCACCCGCCATGGCCTCTGCAGGGATCTCTCTCCAGTGACGTAGCTGGACTTCTTACACAGTACATGGCTTGCGAGAGCATACAAGTGGAATCTGCTAAGCCTTCTTAAAGCCTGGAACCAGCACAGTGTGATTTCTGCCACAGCCTGTTGGTTATGGTGAGTCACAGGTACAATCCAGATTGTTTGGAAGGGTGGGAGGGGACTGCACAGGGATTTGAACATCAGGAGTGCTTCATGGGGACTGGCCCGGGGGACAAACTACCACTGGAGTGAAAGCAACGGAAACCCAGCTGGAGTCTCAGTTGTTCCACCAGTAAGCAGGTGGCCTTGGCGAGGTCTGTCGGGATGCAGGTTTCCATCTCTGGACGGTGTCCCAGAGGGGACAAGGTTCTCACCCTGGCAGTGAGTGCTGCTTCTCCTCTGCCTTTTTCCCTACTCTTCCCCAAGACTTAGGACAGTTTCTTCCTCAGCACTATTTTCCTTGTGGTGGAGTTGAAAGGATAGAAACTCTAACCGGCAGTCAGAGAGGGATTGGCACTGGACCCAACGTCTCATTATGTTGAATATCATTGTGCCCAGCTAAGGGAAACGGTGTGGGGTTGTTTTTTATCGATGACACATCTTCTCCCAAGAGTGGCGGGCCCTTCCGTCAACAACACAAAGTGTGCTTGCTCCCGGCCCCCTTCCCAGCCCTGTGACTCATCAGGCCTCTAACCTCTTTTTCCCTCCAATGAGAAATATCCAAGTTGATAACAGCAAAAACTTGATAATGACTAGTGTTGGGAAGAGATTAAACTACTTATAATTCCAAATTGTTCAAAATCAACTCTCCTGACCTGCCAGGATAGTGAGACTTAGAAAAACCAAACAAAAGCAGAAAACCAAAGCCACAAAAAGAAACAACTTCAGGACACAAATTTAAGACACGAATTTTGCTCTGTTCCTAGTTTTGACTGAGCAATTGAGCTATTTCTAACCAAAGGGATATTTAAATCTCCACGTCCGTCCTATGTTTGGAATATTCACTGGTGTGTAATTCCTAGAAGTGTGCTGAGAAAGATTTCGATAAAGAGAAAGGTGCTTGACTTCTGAGATGCTGAGAATGATCTGTTTTTATGGAATGTTTTAAAAACGTGAACAGGCCAATGAGAGAAATGTACTGCCCTCTGTTGGAGAGAGAGAGCAAAATCAGCCAGGGCCGGAAGAGGAAGCTCTGTGGCTGTGGCTTCAGCCTTCTTGAGAAGGTCCCCTTGGGATCTTTTAATTGTGATGACACAGACCTCTCATTTAAATGTGGCCCAAGAAACACAGAAGTAAAAATTTTAGAGACATCCACATAGATAAAATTTGCATTTCTACGACGTATCCAGCTATGTGTTTTCAGTTTTAACAAAGAGAGAAATGTCAAAAAATATAACAGTAAAGTGCAGGTTTTGGGGAGATATATATGTTAATAAGTATTTAAAGTTGAAGAATTGGGACTAGAACTACTCTATTCCTAAGTTTATCAAACACAGAAATGGCTTAACTGACCTAAGATGCTGTATCCTGCAATGATAATATTACTTCAAAGGAGTATTAGAAACTCAAACTGCCACTGTCTCTTTGAGGAACACAGTCACTAATTAAGCTTAAATGATGCTCTCCCCCACAGACATCCATGATTATTATTGTTTTCTGCTGGCCAGGTCACCTACGGAATATGAAGAAAAGCAAATCCAGGCTTTGGCCCTCCCAGGGGAATGATCATGTCAGCAAGAATTCACAAGGACGTTGACTCCTCCTTGTGAGGCTATTTTTGTTCATTTACCAGGAGCTAGAGCTGCTCAGAGCAAGAAAGATTGAGCTATGTTCTACTTTTGCTTCCTTTCAAAACTAGAGAGCTATTTTCCCCAACACCTGTTACCCTTGCTTTAAAAACATCCTGAGAAGAGTGGAACTAGAGAAAAGGAGGAGTGTAAGGGAAAAGATTATAGAAGAGAACATGTCTTCTGTGTGAGTGATCTTCACAATTCATACAACAATTAAGAAATTCGCAAAAAAAGGCACTCATCACTTGGACTCATTAACTCCACTTCTAGGAATCTATTCACAGAAATACTGGTAGAAACACCCCAGTGTGGCTACAAGGAGATCCACTGAAGCATTGCTTGTAATAATAGCAAATTAGAAACGACCAAAATATCCTGAATAGAGAACTGCTGGAATAAAGATGTTACACAATGGAACACCACGCAGCCATTTAAAATAAGGAGGTTCTCTGGGGGCTCACGTGGAAAGTGCACCACAATAGGTTAAGTTATTAAGTGACTAACACATGTTGCCTAACAGAAGTGCTGTTTTCCATTTCTGTAAATACAATTGTATTATTATTGTAGTTTGTTGCTTAAAAAGAAACCTGGAAGAATATACACCAGTCCATTAACAGTGGAAATCTCTAGGAGTTGGGATTATGAAAGGTGGCTACTTCTTAAATGTAATCAGCGCATATTGTTTGGCATTTTTACTATTAGCATATATTACCTTTTGTTATCAGAAAATAGAGTTGACATTTGTCTAATTAGATAGATATGATTTTCTCTCAGCAGAAGTACTATAGGAAGCAGAAGTACTGTAGGAAGCTATTCATAGGTAGGAAGCACTTCACATTATCACTCTAATGATAGAATTAAATTACTCAAGTAAATCACAAAAAGAAAAATCAGATGAAATATATGATGTAAATGCCCAGTGCCTGGCATATAACAGGTATTCAATAAATATTTGCTCAGTGAGAGAATAAATAAATTAATGAATGAGGAACTGTTTTCCTATGTGTTTTGTTTTATTTGCCACCTGTTTAAAAAAACTGCCTGCAAGTAAATATGTTCCCTTTGAATAATATCTCCAGCAGATTTCCCTGATTACAGAATTCATTTTTTTTCTCTCATACATCACCAAAAACCAAAATGCTAGGGTGTGGAGTGTGGGGAGTGGTGAGGGAGACATAAAAATCAAGGTTTTAACATGAGGGAAAAGGGATTTTCACAAACCACCAAAGTGCTCCTTCTCTTGGAAGAAGTGCACCCTGGATTTTTTCCAGCTGAATTCTGCAACAAAACCCAAGGAAAATGAACATTAATCTTTTATGAACTAAGCCCCCAAACGAACAGGCTTTGAGCTCAACCCTAATTAGGTTGCATCTCAATACAGAGAATCCTTAACGAATAAGGACACATAACAACACAGGCAAGCTCTCTCTGCTGGGACTGCCTCAGAAATGCAGGGGCGGCCCAGGCCACTCTCAACTGCTCCTGTGCATCAGAGGCTCCAGCTTTACCTGGAAAATACACGTTCATCTTGGAGAGAAAGCAAATGGAGTTTTCCTTAGCTGAAATTCTTGGCCATCTTGCTACCTCCATGGCCATCTGGGGGGTCTGTGGATAAATGAGAAGAGAAAGAGACAAGAAGCAGTGCTTTTTGAGTTTCAGCAAGTCAAGGTTTCTTCTGCTTTGTGCCCCATGGAGCAGCCAACACTGGCTGTGTTCAGAAACAAGAAAATCTGCAAATGCATTACGTGAGTGATGTGGGAGGGTGTGTAGTGGTGCCTGAGAGACCTGGGTTTGAATGCCAGCTTAGCCACTTTCTACTCATGTGACCTGGGACAAGTTGCCTACCCTCTCTGAGCCACAATTTTCTCATCTATAAAATGGGGATAGAGGTGCGCTTGGTTGGAGGATTAAATGAAATGAACTAAGTAGCTCTCAGATTGTTCATTGCCCACCAAGACCTTATTTCTCCAACCACAGCTTCCCCGGCCCCATTCTTTCACACAACCTCCACGTCTCTCATTCAATCCCAACAAAACCGTGTAAGATAAGTGTGATAATCCCCATTTTAACGACTGAGGAACTCGGAACTCAGAGAGCAGAGGTCATTTGTCCAAAAAGAGACAGCAAAGGAGCAGCAAAGCTGGGATTTCACCTTGAAACCTTCCAACCCAAATCTTGTGCTAACCACAGGATTGTGGGTCAACAGGGCTGATTTCAAAGACAGGGAGGACTGCTAGTGTTTGACGTCTCATAGTTATGGAATTCTGGATTCCAGGATCCATAAGCATGTTCCAGAGTCACCAGAGGCCCTGTGTAGAGAGGATTCAGGGTGGCCTCTGATGTGCTGTTTTGCTGAAGGGTGTGGGGGGCTCCCTGCCCAGAGCAGCTGGGCTGCTGTATCCAGTCTTAGGAAAGGCACCCATGTGAGCCTTCAGTGTACCTGGAGGACTGCTCCAGAAAAGCCTCTGGATAACTCATGGCCCCAATATAAACCCACATTGTCTCATCTTGTCTGCATTGCTTCTGTCTTCATTCAGAACATTTCCCCATTTTCTTTCCCACAGTCACACATTGGGATAGTCCTTTACCCCCATGAAACAGTTGCGCTGACATCCTCCCCACCTTCCTCATGAACACTTCTTGCCCCACTCCTACCCTTAGACCACTGCAGTGGGCACTGCCATCTTCTAGAGTCTCTGATGCCATTTATCTGGCTTATACTAAATCCCTTTCCCCCTGCTTGCTGTCCGACACTAGCCCAGCATCCCCTTGCTGCCCAGGAATGCCTTATCCTATTACTGCAATTAACTGGTACCACACTAGAAAGCTGAGCCAGAATCAGAACTCTCAGGTGAAGAAGATTTGCCAAGGGTTACAGTGCATGAGAATTGGAGTGGATAGAACTTGGCACTTGAAACCTCTTCCCTCCATACAGAACCTTATTCTAGAAACTCATTAACTCTGAGCAGTGCAGCCACATTTCCAGAAGAAGCTGGTGTCTGGGATTGCCTTTGGATTCTGCAATCCTGCTGTTTTCAATTGCCATTCCCACAATGTTTCCTCCTCCTCTTCTCATTGTCAGAATGTGCTTCATTATGGAATTCTATGATTATTTGTGGTAGTAAATTGCAATATTTATATTACCCAACATTTACTGTACTTCTACTATGTGCCCACTCCTGTGCTGAATATCTTATACATGACGTCTCATCTGACCCTCACAAACAACTCTGAGAAGGTGCATTAGTTCCTACTCATGCTGCAAATAAAGACGTGACTAGACTGGGTAATTTATAAAGGAAAGAGGTTTAACTGACTCACAGTTCCACGTGGCTGGGGAAGCCTCACAATCCTGGTGGAAAGTAAAGGAGAAGCAAAGTAATGTCTTACCCGGCGACAGGCAAAGAGTGTGTGTGCAGGGGAACTCCCCTTTATAAACGATCAGATCTCATGAGACTCATTCACTATTATGAGAACAGCATGGGAAAGACCTACTCCCATGATTTAATTACCTCCCACCAGGTCCCTCCCATGACACATGGGAATTATGGGTGCTACAATTCAAGATGAGATTTGGACGGGGAGACAGCCAAACCATATCAGAGGGGCAATATAGTTATTCCTGTTTTATGGACGTGGACAGCAAACTCAAAGCATTAAACATCCTGGGTGTTTCTAACACAAATTAATGTTTGAAAACCTCTGGCTTGAGCAATGCAGGAACCTAGAAGGAGAGAGGTGATGTCCAGCCTGGAGAATCAAAGTGAGAAGTGAGACCTAAACTGGGTCTTGGAGGATGAGCTGGAGGAAGACAGGGAGAAATAAGGAAGAAAAGCGTTCTAGGTAGAGGGAACAGCATGAGAGATGACAAAGAGATGGAAAAAGATACAAAACTGTGAAGACTACAGTGCCTGCCATAGAGGGAGCCTTTAAAACCCTGTGGAACTGAGTTCCGCTGAACTGCTAGCTTGGCTGTAGCAAATGGATCTCACATGATCACATGCAATCTAGAAGCAGGTGCTTGCAGAGGAAGGGAGAGGCAAAATGCCCGCTATCTGGGTTTGCTGGCCACTCACTGAAGTCTCTGAACAACCTGGTGAAGTAGCTTTCATGGGCCCTATTTTACAGACAATAAAACAGAGTCTCAGTGAGACAACTTGCTTAATTGGGTCAAAAGCCTAGAAAGTGGTAGAATCTGTATTCAGACCCAGCTCTGTCTGGCTCCACAGGGCCCTGGTTCACCCTCCAGGCCATGTTGAGGAAGGAAGTTCTGCCCCTCATTTGTGGGCTCCACGAACTTCTTTCTGGACCAAAAATGAGTCTGACACAGACTAGCCTTGATGGGTCACACTCATCTCCTTTAAGAAGCTACCATTTTTCACTTTCTTGGCATTTTCTGTATGAGATGCAGCCATGACTAGCTTCTGGGTGCCCCTTGAGAGGGAGAAGGCTACAAAATGCCTTTGGGCAGGCGAGGAAGCACCCAGGTATGGGAGGCAGCTGCAATCAGCTGAGAAGGCTGTGTTGCTCCAAGCAAAGCCCCAGATGGAGCCTCCAATGAGATCACCCCCATCCTCCCTGGTTGCCAATTCAACATCTGCGCCTGACATATTGGCCTGCAAATATTTCAGATCCACACCCGCAAATCCAGATGTGTTTGTGTCATGAACTCTCTATATTCTGCTAGAAATTACTGAAGTCTGAAAAAAGAAATTAGGCATTTGCTCAGGCACACGTGAACCAGTGACCTGAAATTCTCTGCATGTCCAGGGTTTGGGTGCTCACACTTAGGGACTCTGAATACCAGTTTCCACTCATCTCCTGGCCCTATTTACCCTCACAGGATATCATATGTAAAGGGGCTGATGTTTGCTTTCAATTTCGTGCCTCATGGAGGGTTTATGAAGGTGGAGGTTGCCTTTGCATAGTGGCCAGGCATTGTTTTGTTTTTACGTATTAGTAGTTAGGTTGGAACTTTGATCTGGTTTTCAAGCACTGCATTTCCAGCAATAGAGTAAACCAAGGAGCATGGCAGTGCAGCCCTGGCTTCACATAAGAGTCACCTGAGGGGCTTTGCAGACACCAGTTATTCAGCCCCCATAAGAATATCTGGATGTAGAAACCTTGCACCAGTGTTTATTTTCTCAAAACTCCCCAGTCATTTCTAATCCATGGTTAGTGTTGAGAACCTCTACTATGGAATCTACGCTTCTAGACTGTCATAAAGCAATCAAAAACAAAAACAAGGTGGGAGTTGGGAGGGAGCAGGTGTAGGGGTTAAGACAGGAACGGTGCATATCAAAATAGTAACGCTGGTGAGGTGGGCATCGGCTTTGCCTCGAAAAGTTCCAAATCAACTCTCAACTCTCACAGACTGATGAGCAACTCTGGACAAGGCATTCCATCTTACAGAGCCTGTTTCCTCATCTGTCAAGGGCATAATGATACTTGATTGGGCTGGAAGAAAGCTGAAATAAGAATATGTTAGTAAAGTGCCTTGCAAAGTGCCTGGCACAGAGTGGGCATTCAGCAAATGGTACCTATTATGGTTAGGTTTCAACATACACACACACGAGAGACAGAGACAGAGAGAGACAGAGACAGAGAGAGAGAGAAAGAGAGAGGGAGAGAGAGAGAAGACTGGAATGACATATATCAAAATATTAATACTGGAGAGGGGGATTGCAGGTGCATTTTTTTCTCTTTTTTCTTTCTTCATTTACTATGTGTTTGACAATGACTTTTTTCCTTCTAATAAAGGTAATAGAAATTATTCTTTACGGAAGTTGTAATGATAAACTATGAAGGACAAAATCAGAGTAAAAACAATATTTGTAATATAAATGTAATTTTTAACAGAAAAAAAGGTCAGGAAAGTACCTGGAATGAAGTCTCACACAATGTTGAGGCCAGGTTCTGCACACAGCCCTTCCTGCCCTTCCTTCCTTTCTTCCTTTTGTGTTCTCCAATTCATTCTGTAATAAGAAGCTACTCGTGTTGGGTTCTGCCTCCACCGACCCTCTGAAGATTTATCTAGGCTGGTGCTATGTCCCTGAGGCTTGTGATACAAAATCTTGTCCTGACGCAAAGCCTTCCACGGTTTGCCAAACCTGGACTAGGGCATCCTTCACAGACCAGGCCAGAGCATCTGGAAGCAGGCACAGGCCATGCAGCCACTATATGCTGTGTCGGCATCTCCAGCAGGGCCCCCAGGTGGTATCTCACTCTGTGGTTCCCCCCAAGGCCCTTATAGTAGCTTCAGAGGCAACACTTTGCTCCCTGTTAGTGTGGGTGATGACAGCAGCCCTCAGACACGAAGATGCACAACCAGTAGGCCAGAGATCCTTTAGCAGCAGTGGGAAGGCTGCCACCACCATGGTGGGCCTGTCCTCAGCCCCGTGGCTTCCCAAGTACACGCAGGTGCATGGATTCCCTGAGTGGCTGTGGATGGGATCTTCAGTGATGCAGATTTTAAAACAGTGGAGAAGCTTTGAGGTGCTAGAAATTCCTTCTTCAATACTCACAACTCCATTCTCTTCGTCACCAAACATTTTTGTATATGCCAGGCACTTCTATAGAAGAAACCATGTGCCACAGCTCCTAGCATGTGCCAAGCACCACGTAGCCAGTGGGAAGGCAGATAAATCAGACACAGTGCTCCTAAGGCGCTCACGGAGGGAGGGGCATGCCAACCTGCAATGACAATACAGAGGGAGAAGTGCCTTGATGGGGAAACTGGGTGCTGAGCACCAGAGGGGCACATAATGGGCCTGGGGCAGGGGAGATGGTCAGGGAAGACCCTGATCCTGAGCCAGTCCTTGTAGGATAAGCAGAAATTACCAGAAGAAGGTGGGGAGAACATTTCAGCAGAGGGAACCCCAAGGGTGGCTGCTCAGAGTCACAAGGTATCTTCTGGAAACTTCAGGGAGGCCAAAAGGGCAGAAGGGAAGAGAAGAGAAAGGGTGGGATGGGCAGGGTTGGGAATATTCCCAGAATTTTCCCCTAGAATTTCCCAGATCTTGGTCATTTCTGTACCTTCTTGGTGGCTTTTGCCACATTTGTGTTCCACCTGTATTATTATTTTAAAGATATTTTTAATAAGTCATTTCTCAGTTAAATGCTCCACTTAAATGTACCCTCAAAGGAAATTTAGCGTTGTTACCATAAATAGAAAATCAATAACCTTTTCTTGCTAGAAATGGAAGCCAATTATAAAGACAAATAGAGTTCCAAACCACTAAATTCAACACACACACACACACACACACACACACACACACACGCGTGCGAGACAGAGACAGAGAGAGACAGCTTCGAAAACAGGGTGGGCTGAGTCTGAATCCTGCCTTCTTTGTTCAAAAGGGAGGTTAGCAAGTGTTAGAGGATGATAAAGAAAAATGGAGATTTTCTTTGGGATAATCAGAAGGTTTAAAGGAGAATTATGAAGGGAATATGTTCCTCACCACATGTTTCAATGTTCCTTAAGGCCCAGGCACTGGGTGCCACGTAGAACATTCTCTCCTGCCACTAGACGTGTGTGTCCCATGTTCTGGATAACAACCCAGAGAAGGGGCCTCCACGGGAGGATGGTCACATTTCCAAAGATAGGAAAGCCCGAGAAGGAGCAAAGAGAAGCCCAAATCCGTCCCCACAAACACACCCTGAATTTTCCATGCACTGTAAGCAATGTCTTCAGGCACTAACGTGTGAAAGCCGTGAGTGGAAGAACCTAGAAGCTGTCTCAGCCTCTTCCATGGAGCCATGAAAGGGGCTGGAATCCCCTGAGCTCTCTATAAACAGTTTTGCTGGCAGTGCTCACCACTTCCTAATTGACTGTGCTGAAAATTATTCCCGATGCCCCCAAAGTGAGCTTTTATCTTATCACAGCTTGGTAAATATTATGATACGTTGTGGTTTTTATTACCACAGAAGTATACATGTTAACTTTTCCATTTATGAGAGGGGTGGCCAGAAAAATCTCGGTGGCAAGAGCTTGAAAGCAATTATATCCTTGCTATTGGGAGATTTGGCCAGATGTCAAGGGAGTTTATAGCCAAACCACTACTTTGGTGGTGTTTTGTCCCCCAAAGTAATCCAAAAATTAATGTACCAGAAGGAAATAATACGTTTGTATAGTACATTGTGAGAGCTGAGGCTTGCTTTTAAAGGGAATATCATGGAAATTCTTTAACCAATAAGGAGAAAAAGTCCATTTTGGTTGTGCTTTTTTACTTGGGTTAATACGTCTTTCTTCAGTCCATGGTACTTCTAAAACAGTAGAAATCTCAGAAAAAAAATTTAAAAATATTATATTATGTGTGTTTGTGTATGTGTATGTGTATGTATACATAGATATCCATACCCCAAATTAATTAACTGGCTGGCATCAGCAACAATAAACTGCTCCAATAAAACTCAGTTTGAGAAAATGAAGTAAGAATTTCTCTCCCTCAATTCCCATACAACAGCAGCCTTGTGTTATGTAGCCGGGTGAAACCTCTGGAAGACAGGAAAACCTTTGGCCTCATCAAGTCCACTTTGATGCCGCTGCTGGACTAATCCCAATGGAGAAAATTTGGGTATTTCTGGAAATAACCCATGTGACAATCATCTCCAGAACCCATGGAAACCTACAGGAACTTCAGTACCTTGGACAGGATCTTCTTTACACCCAAAGATGGCTTCTTGAACAATAAGGCCCAAACGCTGGTAAGATTTTAGCTAAACTCAAGTAGCTTGGTTTGCTTTTCTCACATAGGTAACTTGTGAGACATTTTGGCAACTTGTCCACAACCTGTCAGACACATTTGCTATATTGTGATCAAGGACCTCTTTGCATTTTTAAGTTTGATAACTTAGTTAAAAACAAGAACAGTGAAAAAGCACACAAAGTTGTGTGCACAAGATGTTTGTTCCTTTGTTTTTAGTTAATAATGAAAGATTGGAAACAACCAAAACCTAAGAGATTAAATATTCTATTGTTGTTAAGAAGATAGGTCGTTATGCATTAAAATGGAAAGGTATTCACCAAGTGGAAAGGAAGTACTTCACAGAATAGTCTGTCTCTCTGTCTTCCTCTCTTCTAACCATATATATAACATATTCTTCTAACCTAATATATATAATATATATTCTTCTGACCTAATACATATAAAATATATATTCTTCTAACCTAATGTATATATAAAGTATATATTCTTCTAACCTAATATATATATATTCTAACCTTAGATATATAATTCTAATGAAATTATATATATATATAAAAAATAACCTTCTAACCAAATATATATACAATATTTTCTATTAACATTAAAATATGTATAGTTTTGTATATTCACATATGCTTAAAAGTTCTGGAAGAGTGATATGATATGAACCAATCTTAGGGGGAATTTGGATCATGGAGGGATTTAAACTTCCTTCATACTGCTTGATTTTTTTTTTTTTTTTTTGCAAAGTGCTATGCCTTTTCAACAACATTTTAGTGGAATTTTTTTTAAAAGAACAAAATGATGGGTGCTTGGTGAGGGATTGAAAAAAAAAGAGAACAAATTGAAAAGAAAATCTTCATGTGCTGTCTTCCATTCCATCAACTGAGGAACCATTAAGGAGATGGAAAGAAATGAAAGCAAGATTATATCAGACCAAAGACTCTTCTGCTCTAGACTTAGCTGTCATTTTCAGATCAAATGCTGCTTTGCTTAACACAAAATCTTGGTCCTTGATTACTCAGCTAACTCATGAATCTACAGAGAAACTCAGACTCAGAAATGCTTCCTAATATGTAGTTAATACCAGTGGCAGCAGGGAGAACATCATCTCAGTCTCTGGCTTGATGGAGTCTGCCAACAGTTAATTGATCCAGCAAGCCCAGGTTCACCTAAAATCCCACTTCTTAGAGCATCTAATAGCCTCTGAAATGCACTGGACATTTCGTTTTCATAACATCTGTCATTTATTAAGCACCAACTATGTCCCAAAGACTGTGCTAAGTTGTATGTGTTAACATTCATCTTCACAAAACGTTTGGAGATGGACATTATCATTTCCATTTTACAGATGAAGAAACTGAGGCCCAGGATGCTTAAGTAACTTGGCTGAAGTTATAGGCTCACAAGCGACAAAGCCTATACCTTGATCTCTGCCTGTCTGCCTTTGTTTTCTAATTTTCAGGCTATTCGATGCAGGGCTTCAAGTCCTATCTTCCTAATGACCGTGGAAAGCTAATATCTCTCTGAAAATCTTCAATATAACCAAAGACTTACTTATTCACCTGCAGTATCAGTAAATTTTCCCCCTTGGTTTGTACAAATTACTGTAGCAATCAAGATGCATGCATCCCATTGTTCTTTGACATTTAGATATTACAAGCCTTGGATAGTTTTTTAACTAAGGCAGCAAAATCTTTTCACAAATGAGTTCACTTCAGGGAGAAAAATCTATTGGCAAGGAAGAAACTATAACTTGTCAAAGGCATGCGTACTATTTTTTTTTTTTTTTTTTTTTGCTAAATTCATGTTTTCCCTTGTCAACCAATAGATGAGCATAAAGACTTTTGTAATATTCATTTTTTTGTGATTCACTAGGGATATCATTATGATATAATATTCTCTTGGCAATAAGGAATAATTTACAGATACTGGGGATGAGGCTCTTAATGATGGTGCTTATAGGATGTTGACTCATGCACATCTTTTTCTGAGTTAGATTCTTACATCTTTTTAATAAAGTAAAATCAAAGTACTATGCAGTAAGTGCTTTGGTGCTCTCTCGAACGTCCCCTGCTGCCCTCCGCACTATGTTGCAGTCTGGTGCTTCAGGAGTTGGCTCTAGCTCCAGGGATGGACTTTGAGCAGTCCAAGCCAACCACCAGGGGAACTCTTCTGCTGCTAGTTTAGAAATTAGGAACTCAGGTATAACCCAAACAGAACATGGCATTCCCCTGGCCACCTGAATATTCTGGTTCCGGAATAAACATGTGATCTCATTTGAGCCGATAAGATATTTAAGGAAGTCCATGGGGACTCCTTGGAAAAGTTTCCTTTCTCCTAAGGGATATCCATAGAAAAAACCAGTCTCTCGGCTTCTGGACATTGTCTGGCCTAGGATGCAAGACTTGCAATAACTGTAGCCACTTCAATAACACCCAGAGAATGACACTAGGATGCAGAAGAGGACTGAGACAAGAGAATATTAGAAAAGAGGAGCTGAAACTGCTAGACTAAACCAACATGGAGCCAGCTCTGCCTTTGGGTGTTGTTACACCTGCCAACACAGTTTATTATTATGTCAGCCATTTTTCATTTCTGTCACTGTAGCTGAAGCATCCCAACCAATACTGACCACAACCATTTCCTCAACATAATTCCCACTCTACCATGATACTGTTACAAAAGTCTTCAGTAAGTACCTCCTCTTCAGAAACAAGACCATCAGCAGCCATTCAATTCCATGAACTAGGAAACTAAGACGCAAATCAAAAAAGGCAGATGACTTAAGCCTACCCAGAAATATGACCTTATTTGGGTTTCAACTTTCTTGCTTTCTCCATGAGGATGTCTAAGTCACAGCCACCAAATATGTCCAAAGAGGGTTTCTAAAGCATTGGCTGCCCATGCAGAAGAGTACAGGCATTGATTTCTGTTCAGCCTAAATTGAGGCCAAAATCATGCAACTTCCTACACTGGGCCTATTGATGGAGATGAATTCTAGCTCTGAAACCTTATTTCAGGTGGCAAGCATAAGGCACTTTTGTTCTTGCAGATCTCGATAGGGCAATCAATATTACAGGCATCTTATTTTATTTTATTTAGTCATTTATATATACTCAGACCAAATCCATGTCCCAGGTCTTCTACAGCTCAATATAGCCATGGACTAAATTTTTACCAATGGGATATGAGGAGAAGTGATATATGTAATTTTCAAATAATGCCTTTAAAAGGAAGCACTAGAATCTTAATAATTATTCAGTCTGGATGATACATATATGGAGATTAATTTTTTTCTACTTTGTATATGTTTGGAATTTTTCAAAACTGTTTTTAAAGAAAGTTGATTATCTTCTATTTCTTTCCCCTTTCTGCCAGCTGGAATGGGGACGTGGTGCTGAGATAGCTTTGACCATATGGCCTAGGGAGGCACTATAGAAGATGGTGAAACAATCAGAAAGAAGAAACCTGATCCCTGGAACATGTTGAAGGCAAAGCTACCTCCCTGGAGCACTGACTGGCCTGGAATTCTGCAGCAGAGACACAAGGCTTTCTATTGTTTAAAGACATGGCTATTTAAGTCTCTATTAAAGCTAAAAGATGAATATCAGAACTAATCATCAAATTTCTCCATGCCTCCCAAGTCTAGGAGCACAAAATAATTTCATTGTGAATAATGCCTAAATGACGTTTGCCTCCACTTGCTACTGTAGGACTGTGGCCAACAATATCTTCAAGATTTCCCAGAAGCATCACATATGTGTACAAACAAGACGGATCAGCTCACCTGTCAGTGACCACATGCTATCTCTCTATCTGCTATTTGTTACTGACCCTCCTGCTCCCAACTCCTTCCACTGGGTACTGCCCCTCCCCATAGGCATTCTAACTCAGTTGAGGCACAGACCAGAGTTACAGAGTTCTGTTCAAGACAGGAGAGAAAGCTCCTATCCCTCTTTTGTGTTAAATTCTACTAGGGGTCCCCACAGCAGGGCTGCTTGAGCCTAATACATGCCAGAATGCTTCTCTGGCATGCATTAGGGCTCAAGAGTTACTTCTAGCCCTGCTCTTCTCCTGGGCTCTAAGGCATGTATTCGATGGGGCACAGAAGGCAAAACCAGTCAAGAGATATTTCATGCTTTATAATGCATCTTTTTTTCTGATAACCAAGGCTTTGCCTCTGGGTCCAACTTGTCTATTTCATTCCTTCTTCCCTGCAATGCATTCTCTCCTAGGAAGTCACTCATTTCTTTTGCAAAGAAGTCTTTGGGAGAATCCAGCCTACCAGTTGGCCAGGAATCCCCAAAAATGAGTTACAGAAGCAATGAGAAACACTAAAAACAGAGAATTTTCATAGTAGAAGGAAGAGTGAGCAGACATCAAGGAGGGTCCCTGTGTTTGAAAAGGATGTCCCCTTGAATATCAGTCCCAGGTAATATTCAAGAAAAAAGGGGCCAGATATGGTGGCTCACACCTGTAATCCCAGTACTTTGGGAGGCCAAGGTGGGAAGATTGCTTGAGCACAGGAGTTTGAGACCAGCCTGGGCAACATAGCGAGACCCTGTCTCTACAAAATAAAAAATAAAAGAATTAGGTGGGCAGGATAACATGTGCCTGTAGTCTCAGCTAATAGGGAGGTTCAGGTGGGAGGATCAATTGAGCCTGGGAGGTTGAGGCTGCAGTGAGCTGCGATCGTACCACTGCACTGCATCCTGGGTAACAGAGCGAGACCCTGTCTCAAAAACAAACAAAAACAAAAAGAAAAAAGGTTCTATGGTCAAATTAGTTTGGAAAACACAAATAACTATAGTTGTTCTCCTCTCATACCCCCAGCCCTTCACAGTGCAAATTAACCCAATACAGTCTTGGAGAAGCCCTGCAATAGCTTGCTTATTTTTGTTTGAGCCATGATTTCTTAGGCACATTTGAGCACAGAGGCTCCTCTTAGGCCCTTGCAGTACCTATTAACATTTTGGGAAGCACCCTTGGGAAAATGGCAGTTGTGAATTGGAGCACCCGCCTTTTCAACTCTCTGCATTGTGATTTGGGGGATGAAAAAAGAGTGTGTGTGTGCATGTGTTAAGCTGTCACTTGGGGTGTCAGTGGCTGGATTCAGTAGCAAAATTAATGTGGCAGCTCTGAGTGGCATATTCCTCCAAGCAAAGGAGGACGGGAACAGGTCCCCAAGGCTGGGAAACACACTGAAATATTTCCCCCACTGCATGCCAGGGTTTCAATACCAAGAAAGTTGCCAGGGTAAGCTTTGGCACAAACAGCCCATCAGACAGAATTGCTCTTTTTTGGAACTGAGGAATTCACACCCACACTGAGGCTGGCGTGGGCACATGCCTCTCCCAGCTGGTCCCTTTGGAGGAATCACAGCTTCCAGAATGTTTGAGCTGCTTGAGAGATACAAGAACCTCAGAGATGCAGCAAAGCTGTTCTTGAAACAACACAAATCCATGTCAAAGGCATTTTAAGAGAGAAAATGAAGGACCTGAACCTCCAAGCTCTCACTGGAGAGGCTGTGGAAACCAGAAACTGCAGGAGGATCCCGCAGGAAGAATTTCTCCAATCTACATGCCTGTATTTGGCCACTAAATGTGAACACTCTGCTAAACAAAAGAGGCACGGGGGTTTTCTGGTCAGAAAGAATGATGCAAAGAGCAAGGCAAAGGCTGGCAAAAGCAAATGCTTTGTCCCCTGGGCGTCATAGATCTCCCGAGACATGTGATTCTAAAGAAAGCTTAATTAAATTTAATGGACAAACCTCTCTCGGTGCTAGGAGACATTTTAATGTGGTATTTCGGTTCTGGGTGGACAAAAATCAGTCTTCCTTGCCTCACTGCTCTCTCCTTTAAATGAAACAAACTTCCTGATTAGTCTCGTAACTCTCAAGACTGCCCGGTGTCCTCCTGTCTGATGATCCTCTCTACAGGACACCTGACGGGGGCTTCTCCCTGAATCTGCAGGACACTGGCCTACATAAGTCAGAACAGAGCATCCCACGTGAAGGAGAGTGGCATCTTGACCACCAAGTTACCTCCAGCATCCAGCACAGCCTCTGGTGCAAAGAAATTCCTTCCTTCCTTCCTTCCTTCCTTCCTTCCTTCCTTCCTTCCTTC
>NW_020257780.1:0-6932 GCF_003255815.1 Theropithecus gelada
CCTCTAAAATGGCCACTCTGGGAGTGTCTGCCTTATGCAGTTGTAGACAGGGATGAAACACGCCCTGGTCTCCTACAGCGCCCCCAGGTTTGCTTGGATTAGGAAATTCCAGCCTGGTGAATTCTACTCAGACCACTTCTCTGCTCCTGAACCCTGTTTCCTGTTAAGATGTTTATCAATGACAATGCGTGCACAGTAGGACATGAAACTTCATCAGCAATTCTAGTTTTGCCCTGGCCTTGTGACCTTGCCCTGCCCATCTGCCTTGTGATATTTTATTGCCTTTGAAGCATGTGATCTCTGTGACCCACACACTATTCGTACACTCCCTCCCCTTTGAAAATCGCTAATAAAAACTTGCTGGTTTTGTGGCTCAGGGAGCATCACGGAACCTGCCGACATGTCCCCTGGACACCCAGCTTAAAAATTTCTCTCTTTTGTACTCTTTCCCTTTATTTCTCAGACTGGCTGACACTTAGGGAAAATAGAAAAGAACCTACGTTGAAATACTGGGGCTGGTTCCGACGATATATGGCACCCAGCATGGCTTTTTCTTTTTTCCTAAGTGCATGTGGGAACCCGATTCCCTTTGGTAGGTGCAGAGAAATGTCATTGGTTCAGTCCACAGAAATGCTTGTTCGACTCCCTGACAACTGGTGAGTAGTCTGTGTATAGTCCAGATTAACTATGGGTCACACAGAGTCTAAAAATTATACTTATCTCTTCTATATTAAACTCCGGTTAAAACAGAACAGGGTTCGAGTGCCCATGGAAAATATGGTCACTCTATTCAGGGCAGTGGAAAAATACCATCCTTGGTCTCCTGAAAAAGGAACCTTAGATATAGACCTGTTAAAACAGGGAAGGGTCCGAGTAACCATGAAAAATATGGTCACTCTATTCAGGGCGGTAGAAAAATACTGTCCTTGGTTTCCTGAAAAAGGAACCTTAGATGCACAACTATAAGATCGTGTTGGTACAACATTCCACGAACTGGTCTCGACAGGGAATTATGTTCCTGTCACTGTTTGGGGTGACTGGGCCTTGGTATGTGCCGTCCTAATACCTCGTCAACCTTCCTCTCCCGCATGGCCTTCATTATCTGATCAGCCTCTCCCTTCATCTACTCCTCTCCCACCTAACGATTCCGAGAATTCAATGTCTAACTCTGGTGACTTTGGATTACCGGCAACCCCTGATGATCTTATTTCTTTTCACAAAGAGCTGGTACTTGTAGCTTCCGCGCCCCAACTCAGACAGCCTGGGACCATATATATGCTAATTCTTCTCTCTTCAAACCTCCGGAGTCACCTAATTGCTCCAGGACCAAACTACAATTTACCTATAATTCTTCAGGCCCTCCCCTGTCCACTGTAGCCCCTCACCCTCCTGTCGTTTCGGTTCCTCAACCAGTCTGCGTTGATACGCGCCACTCAATCTTATGTTTTTAAAAGAATTTAAGGATGCTTATACTCAGTTGGCCTACTTCTCCTTATGTTAAAATGGTATTACAAACTTTTTGTACTGAGGTCACTTTGCTGCCTTTAGACTGGAACCTTTTGGCAAAAGCTGTTCTAACCCCATCTCAGCATTTACAATTTCATACCTGGTGGTCAGAGGCAGCCCGTTTGCAGGCTCAGCTAAATCGGACTAATGGCATTCTAGTTACTCAGGCTCAGCTCACAGGCTCTGATAGTTTCTCTGATACTTATGCCCAATTAAACTTTGATGCTCTTACCACAAAACAAGTAACAAAGGTGTGTATGAGAGCCTGGGATAAATTATGCGCCCCAGGCCAAGATCCTGTTTCTTTTACTATGGTTAAGCAAGGTCACGCTGAATTATACCCTGATTTTTTAGCTAAATTACAAGATGCTGTTGAAAAATCTGTCTCTGATAAGTGCGCTCAAGGTATTCTCCTTCGTATGTTAGCTTTTGAAAATGCGAACCATGAGTGTAAAATAAAATTGCCATGCGTTCCATCCAACAACAAAATCTACCTGATCACGAGGTGTTGCCCGCATATATTAAAGCTTGTGAAGGTATTGGATCAGACACCCACAAAGCTGTTCTGTGGGCATGGGCCACGAAGGACACCAATCAAACTGGCCCCACAAATTCTTTTCTTGGAGCCTGCTATAATTGCGGTCAACTTGGTCATACCTGGAAAAACTGCACTATTAAAAACCTAAAAGCAGCCAAGCCGGCTCAACAAACATGGCCAAATGCTGCTGCTACTGTTTGCCCACATTGTCACAAAGGTAAACATTGGGCAAGTAATTGTCACTCTATAAGTATGATATAGATGGAAACCCCCTGCCACAGAACCAGGGAAACGGAAGTGGGGCCAGTCCCAGGCCCCAATATCAAATGGGACGCTTCGGACTCAGACCAATGTTGCGTTTCTGCTTCAGGCGGAAACAGCCCCCAGCACAAATAAATTTACCTAGAGCCAACCCAGGTAGGTCCCAGCCTCTCCTTCTGTCTCAGTACAATGCTTGTCCACCTCCGCAGTAGGCGGTGGGGCGGTCGATCTCTGTAGGACCATTCCTCTAAATTTACTACCTAACTCTGCCTTTAATTGTCCCCATGGGGTTCACTGGCCCTTTACCTCAAGGTTCGGTAGGCCTGGTGCTAGGCAGGGTACCCACCTCTGCTAAAGGGATCACCATTCATACTGGTCTCATTAATTCTGATTCTATTTATGAAATTAAACTAATCGTGTCTGCCAAGGTTCTTGTTTCCATTCCGGCCCATGAGTCAATTGCTCAATTATTTTTACTACCTAATATCGTTTTAAACAAAGGAGATAAGACACGTGGCCCTGGGATGAGCTCTGGCAGTGAAAAGGTCGCTTATTAGATTAATGTAATTTATAAACAATGGCCCATCTGCATCATACACATTCAAGGAAAAAAGTTTGAAGGCCTAGTAGATACTAGGGCTGAAATTAATATTCCACATAACTCTTATAATGCTCCCAGTCAGCATATTATGGAAAACATGGGGTTTGTTCGTTCCTGGACTCGGTCTCGGTCCAAAACATGAAGGGATTACTAAACCCCTCCCAATTACTGTAAAAGCAGACAGACCTGGTTTAGGTTATCCTTTTTAATAGCGGCCACTGCCACACCTCCTGATCCTATCCCTTTACAATGGAAATCTGACATACCTGTTTGGATAGAGCAGTGGTCGCTTTCTAAAGAAAAACTGGAGGCTTTGACTCAATTGGTTTCTGAACAGTTACAGCTCGGTAATGTGGAACCTTCTCTATCCCCCTGGAATTCTCCTGTGTTTCTAGTAAAAAAGAAATCAGGCAAGTGGCGGATCGTAACCGATTTACGGGTCATTTACGCTGTAATTAAACCTATGGGGGCCATCCAATCCGGCATGCCTGCCCCTGCTTTAATATCTAAGAATTGGCCTCTCATAGTTATTGATCTTAAAGATTGTTTTTTTCATATTGCTTTACATAAACTGGATTGTGAAAAATTTGCTTTTACTGTACCATCTATCAGTAATCAGGAGCCTGCAGCTCGTTATCAATGGAAACTTCCTCAGGGAATGCTGAATAGCCCTACAATCTACCAGCTTTATGTTGGACAAGTGCTGTCACCAGTTCGAGCGCAATTTCCCCAGGCCTATATTCTTCATTATACGGATGATATTTTAATTGCTGCCCCCACTGATAAAGAATTGACTGTTACCAAAGTTTGAGCCACCATGTTACAGAGGCTGGATTACACATCGCTCAGGATAAAATTCAACACACCACTCCTGTTCAGCATTTAGGAATGGTGGTCGATAAACAACGTATTCAACCTCAAAAAGTTCAAATTAGGAGAGATTCTTTGAAAACTTTAAATGACTTCCAAAAACTCTTGGGTAACATTAATTATTTAAGACCTACTTTAGGCATTCCGACCTATGTGCTGTCTAACTTGTTTTCTACACTGCGGGGGAGATTCCAATCTCTGCATTCCCAGGACTTTGTCCCCTGAGGCTTCACTAGAATGGGAATTCATAGAGGAAAGAATCCAGACTGCCCAGTTATCTAGAGTACAGCCGTCTCAGCCTTTTCAGTTTCTAGTTTTCGCTTCATTGCACTCCCCTTCTGGGCTAATAGTTCAACATAATGATTTAGTGGAGTGGTGTTTTCTTCCTCATTCTGTGTCAAAAACTTCGTCTGTTTATCTGGACCAACTGGCCATCTTAACTGGACAAGTTCGGTGTAGAATACTTAAAATTTCCGGATTTGATCTGAATTTAATTGTAGTTCCTTTAAATCAGCTCAAGGGTCAAGCAGACTTTCAACATTCTGCTTGAACCTCTTATTCAAGCACAGCATTCTGCTTGAATACTGTGGCAAATTCACTTGGCTGGTTTTATTGGCGTTACTGACAATCATTATCCAAAAAACAAATTGTTTGATTTTATAAAAATGATGTCTTGGGTGGTCCCTCGATTAACCAAAGATCAGTCCATTCCTGAGGCCATTATAGTGTTCCCTGATGGCTCCAGTAATGGAAATGCTGGTTATGTAGGTCCTACAGACAGGCTTATTTCTACCCCTTATACCTTTGCTCAAAAGGCAGAGTTAATTCCTGTAATTATTGCCTTACAGGAATTCCCCAAACCTTTAAATATTGTCTCTGATTCTACTTAACGTGGGAAAGAGGATATGCTTGTGTTTCACCAGATCATCAGACGAAAACCACAAGGAAAAGACGTCCGTGTCAGACTGCCCTCAGACGTGGTGAGATCTGCGCCAACTCCTCAGAAGCTGGCACACCAAATCAAAATGAGTCTAATTCAATCCTCCCTGATGGCAACGGAGACCCATCTAACTAATACCAATTCTCCTAATTACCTTTTTCTCCTTTCAAACCTAAAAATCTCACCATTTCTATTAGCCTGAAAATAACATCCCTCTGTTCTTCTCTTCCTCCTTCAGCACTGAATCTCGCTTACAACAGGTTTTAATGATTCTCCTCTTTATACTTTCTGTCTCACCAGTTTCCTCTCAAACTGATTTACCTGCTACACAAAATTATTCTTATTGGGCTTATGTGCCTTTTCCTCCACTTACTTGACCTCCCACCCGGATGGATGCTCCTGCAGAAATCTACACTAACGACAGAGTGTGTGGATGCCTGGAGCTACAGATGACCGTTGCCCCGCTCAACCAGGAGAAGAAGGCACTGCATTTAATGTTACCATGGGTTATAAATACCTTCCTCTGTGCATCGGACACGCACCTGGTTGTATCCATCTAGAAACCCAAGTCTGGGCTGCTTATCTTCCGGAGAGATCAGCTACAGAGAAACTGGGACATTTGGTCTCCGGTCTCTCCCTTTCTCCTTTACAAGAAATGAAAGGGGGAGTAATGGGAGATACCCCATACTTTCAATATAAACCTGCAGGAAAACCATGTCCTAAAAATTTTGAAGGCCCATCTAAAACCTTAATTTGTTAAGACTGTGTTAACACACATGCAGTAATATTAAAAAATGACTCATATGGTTTAGTAATAGACTGGGCACCAAAGGGCTATTTAAAAAACAATTGCTCCTCTGGTGGAAGGGAAAGCCTGGAGGCTATTTATTTTATTTCTCGTCGGGAAAACGAGAATAATCATTCTACTTTGCAGAGGAGGTTCAGCTCGTTCTTTCCCTTAAAATGGGAAGATAAAGGCATTACCCCGAGGCCTCGTAAGATAATCCCCATTCTGAGCCCATAACACCCAGAACTTTGAAAACTGGCTATTGCCATGTCTGGACTGCGAGCACGGGAAGGGGAAACTATTCTGTCTATTGTCCCCGCTACCGTCCCCCTCTCTCAGTATCAACGTAGATTCAGACATTCCGCTTTGCTTAACTCCAACCTGACTGTTCCCATACAGGTTGTGTTAAGCCTCCTTACATGCTGTTAGTGGGAAATATCAAAATTTGGATGAACAATCAAACTGTTCAATGCATTGTCATTTATATACTTGTATTAACTCCCATTTTGACACCAAGTAAAGTGTAATGTTAGTTCGAGCTCGAGAAGGAATCGGGATTCCGGTAACTTTGCCCAGACTTTGGGAATTCTCCCCCTCAATACATTGAATTAATGAGTGTTACAGCAAATTCTAAAAAAATCTAAGAGATTTGTTTTCACTTTAATCGCCGTGATCATGGGCCTAATTACAGTCACTGCAATGGCCACCACTACCAGAATGGTGTTACATCAATCTATTCAATGGTGTTACATCAATCTATTCAAATGGTGTTACATCAATCTATTCAAACGGCTCATTTTGTTAACGACTGGCAAGCCAATTCCACCCAGATGGGGAATTCTCAACAAGGTATTGATCAAAAATTGGCTAATTAAATTAATGATTTTAGACAGTTTGTTATTTAGCTTGGAGATTGGGTAGTGAGTCTCGAACATAGCATGCAAATGCAGTGCGACTGGAATACTTGTGATTTCTGTATCACCCCGTATTCCTACAATGAGAGTGATCATTCATGGGAAATGGTCAAAGGACACCTTCTGGGTAGGGAAGATAATTTACCATTGGACATAATTAAATTAAAGAAACAAATTTTTGAAGCCTCTCAAGCTCATTTATCCATTGTGCCTGGAGCTGAGGCGTTACATCAGGTGGCAGAAAATCTTTCTGGACTAACCACCACAACTTGGATTAAGTCTACTGGGGGCTCCACTGTAGTAAATTTTGGAATTATGTTTCTCTGTATAATCGGCTTATCTTTAGTGTGCCGGACAAGTCAAAGGATCCTGCGTCAAAATCGAGCGAACAAACAAGCCTTCATCGCCATGGCACATTTATATAAAAAGAAAGGGAAAGATGTTGCAGGAAGTCAGGGACCCCGAACAGAGGGACCTGCTGAAGCCGTGGCAGAAGAACATAAATTGTGAAGATT
>NW_020257781.1:0-12483 GCF_003255815.1 Theropithecus gelada
GTGATGTCAGGGACTGTGCTCTATGATAACTGCACTTAAGAAGCTATAAACGGTGTATATTTTGATAGGATCCCTGGTATAGGCAATTTGCATATGTTGGAGCTGAGCAGTAATGTTTACTTTGCTGTTAACCAATGTAAAATGCTGGTACTAATTTCTTAAAGCTTTAAGCAAAAATCACATGATACAATTGGTATTTTTGTAGAGATATTCTGTATTTGACAGAATATTACTAGTGGAAACAATAAAAACATTAAACCTGTGAGAAATAGGAAGTTCATGAAAAAAATTTGTATTAAATTAAGTTTAAATTCTTCAAAAATATTTAGCACCAATAGAATGCATACGTTAACAATTAAAATACTGTATTTAGAAATACAAATACACCATTTCTTATGATAGTTTTAAGATTCCTTGATGGTTAAGCATATTGTGCCATAAGATAAAATAGTTCTGTTAGCATATAGAGTAACTTCTTATACTAAAAATTCATTTTTTAAAAGGACATGAGGTATTGTCAAATGATTTTTTTTTCTAAATTAGGAAATTGGAAAATTCATTAAGATTTTAAAAATATATCTTATATCTTGTAAAACAGTACATTACTCTATGCATAAAGTAAATACTATTGAAAACAAAATGCATTTTTAAATTGCTTCTTTTACACAAGAAATTGGTAATTGATTTAAGGACTTAAATTGGAAAACTTAAAATGATGAATAAATGTGTGGGCCATCTGTGGAAGAACAGTGTCCAATCAAACTTTCAGAAAGCTCCTATGGTTGTAGAAGTCAGTGAAGGTCGCTTTGGTTGTATAAGTAATTGTAATCGTTCAGATAATGTAATTTAATAATCTAGTCAATGAGCTCTGTAGTCAGTGAGACTACAGTTAATTCTAGCTTTGCAAGTTATAATGGGTGACCTTTACTAAATTACTGCGTGTCTACTAACCTAGTTTACTAATCTACCTTGGGAAAAATAATTTATAAAGTATACTGCATGCAAAACTAAACACACAACGTGGCACATGTTAGCACTGAATATATAATATATATTTTGCCTATTTTTAACACAATTGCCGTTTTATTATTTCTGATTGGCATTAGAGTGCGTAAAATAACTCATTAATTAGGCATCTCATGTCAGTGTGGTGCATCTGTTTTGCAATGTTCGGTTCAATTGTTTCAGGTCTTCCAATTGTTTATAATTCAGGTCAGATGCATTTTATGGAAATGATTTCATCCTTGCTTTTATTAAAAATTAAAACTACTTTCATTAAATCCAGGTATGAGATTGAGAATTAATGTTTGACATTCATAATTTGAGGTATCCATTTTTAAAAAAAATTTTAGAGGTTGCTCTAAATGTAATATACAATTAAGCCAGTAAGGATTACAAAATCCAAAATGAATTGTTCGTTGTCATGATGGTTATGGGTTTCACTCTGAATTACATTGATTGGAAACCTATTATTATGTGTGCATCTACTTGAGTGATTCTCCACAGGCAATAACTCTAAGAAATTCTCAAACGTATTTTATATTTTGGCTCGTTTTTCACCTTGAATTATTCACATGAAGAGAGTTCTACCTTGATTTTACTCTATATAAACTTTATCTCAGGTGCATCACAGTCAGTATTTACAATCTTCTACTAAATGAGATGAGCAAGTAGAGAAACAGGGAGAGTAGCAACACATACCTTCTGTCACCAGAAAGTTAGGCACCCTTCAGTGGAGAGGTCAGGTTACCTCCTAAAGACACAAACCTTATCTGTGATCTTCACAGACTGCCCTTTGAAGGGTCAGAGTGAGGCAAGAGTGGAAAAAGTAGATTCCTCGCCAATGTGTCACTTCAGATTTGAACAGGAAATTCTCACCCTAGGGCTATTTTGAATCAGTTTATCTCATCACACACTTTAGAATATAGGAGACTTTGGGTGGCTAGTGTGTCATTTAGTTTGTCCATTTTCAAGTGCCTCTTAGAAATTATTTTTATAGTCGACAGGATGGGCGGAGAGCAGAGATTTGACCCATGGAGTTGATTGTTTCCTTCTCAGTCACAAACACCAAAATCTTGTAACTTTTTTAAAGTATCATAGATGTTTACTTTCTACCTTTAGACAAGCTGCCTAAAAGTTGGCATTATATACTTCTTTATCATACACCTCTATCACTGTTATCATACTAAAAAATTTAAATAATCTTATCAATCGGAATTTAATGTACTTGTCACTGTTTTCAGAAAATGCTACATTTTCAACTTTACTGTAACTGACATGAATTTTCAAACTTATCTTCTTCATTTCTTTGCCGTAGTTCTTAAAATTCCCTCATTCATTTTTCTTCTTTATATAAGTTAACCAGATTCCTCTGATTAAAATAAATGTCTCTTGAAAGAATAAAATATTAAACAATACTGAACTATATCTCTATGCCAGAGACTGACTGATATAATAAAAAACTACCTACAATATTGTTCACCGATTCCTTCTCTAATCATGACTTACTGTCTCCATTTTAATAGAAATATTTGTTGTAAATGATTAAAGCTTAAGTTAAACTAAGTAGGGAGGTAAAAGCAATTTTTAAGATATCACCTACTTAAAAATGGGGAGGACAGAAAACAGAGATTTTTAAAAACATAAGTAAAATGATACATGAGTGCCGGGGCGTGGTAGCTCATGTCAGTGATCCCAGCATCCAGAATCACTTGAGCTCAGGAGTTTGAGGTCAGCATGATACACAGGATGAAACCCCATCTCTTCAAAAAAAAAAAAAAAAAAATTAGCCGAGGATGCTGGTGTTTGCTTGTAGTCCCAGCTGCACTGGAGGCTGAGACTGGAGATCACTTGAGCCCTGGAGGTCAAGGCTGTAGTGAATTGAGTTAGTGTCACTGCACTGCAGCCTGGCTGACAGAGCCAGACCTTGTCTCAAAAATAAGTAAACAAAAATTTAAAAAAATGGTATACGAATATCAGGAAAAAAACTATAAATTATCTAGTCATATTAAATAAAATCTTTTCATCATTTATTTTCTATCAAGAAAAGGGTGAATGTTTATGCATAATTCTATTGCCCAGGCTGGAGTATAGTGGTGCCATCTCAGCTCACTGCAACCTCCACCTCCTGGGTTCAAGTGATTCTCCTGCCTCAGCCTCCCGAGTAGCTGGGATTACAGGCGTGCACTAGCATGCCTAGCTAATTTTTTGTATTTTTAGTAGACGAGGTTTCACCGTGTTAGCCAGGATGGTCTCAATCTCCTGACCTCGTTATCCATCTGCCTCAGCCTTCCAAAGTGCTGGGATTACAGGCATGAGTCACTGTGCCTGGCCATTCTCTAAAATCTAAAAAGTTGAAATTTAAATCCATATGTATTTCTTTGCACTGAGAATTATTATTTGCCCTTCCATCAGAATGGCTAATGTTGGTAGGTGTATATGTTTTTCTGTAAAATATATTGTAATATATTTTCACAAAATAAATTAATAATGTTATATGCATATATGTTTGTGTTTATATTGTATCTATTTCTATTACAAGTAAATTTTTTATATGTACATTTTATTACATTTTCATTAACTAGGTTTCTTCTGTTAATCATATTATGGAAGTAAAACAGTAAAATCATTCACTAAAGATGCCATATAACATATCATTCACTAATGTTTTCCATTTAAGTTTGAAATACTGATGTCTACTACTGCTACAAACATCCACTTGGAGTTTGCCATTAAATAGTGTTATACTGTTATTGTTGGCTTAATGACAGGGATACTTCTGAGGAATGTGTCTGTAGGCAATTTCATCCCTGAGTCAACATCATAGAGTGTATTTACATAAACCTAGATGGTACAGCTACTACACACCTATGTTATATGGGATAGCCTATTGCTCCAAGGATACAAACCTGTACAACATGTTACTATAGTGAATAACATAAGCAATAAACAGAATGATAATTTTTGTTTATCTAATCATATATAAACATAAAAAAACCGTAAAATATGGTTTTAAAAAAAGGGGAAAAAATGGCAAAAAATGGCATGCTTTTATAGGGCACTGACTATGAATGAAGCCTGCGGAAATGGCATTTTCCCTGGGTAAGTCAGTGAGTAAGTAGCAAGTGAAAGTCACGGCCTAGGATATTACAACACGCTACTGCAGGATTCATAAACTCTACACTAGGATACACTATAGTTATGCAGCACTTTTTTTCTTTAGCTAATAATAAATTAGCTTACTGCAACTTTGCTGGTTTCTAAATTTTTCAATTTTTAAAAACTTTCTGCCTCTTTTTAAATATCCTTTATTCCTTTATTTAAAAACAGAAATTGCACTGCCTTAAAAACTATTTTCTTTATATTCTTATTCTACAAGCTTTTTTCTATTTTTCATTTTAATTTTTCTTTTTAACCTTTTAAAAAAACTAACACAAACACACGCATTAGCCTAAGCCTACACAGTGTCAGCAAGACCAATATCACTGTCATCCCCTCCACATCTTGTCCCACTGGAAGGTTGAGGGGCAATAACACATGTGCAGCCGTCCTCTCCTGTGGTAACAAGGCCTTCTTCTGGAGTTCCTCCTGCAGGACCTGCCCAAGGTTGATTTTCAGGTAACTGATTTTGCAGAAGTAAAAGGAGTACACTCTAAAATAATAATTAAAAGTACACTACGTTAAATACATAAACCAGTAACACTGTTTATGTATTATCATTATCAAATGTTATGTAGTGTGTGTAATTGTGTGTGCTATACTTTATTCCACGGGCAGCATGGTGATTTGTTTACAACAGCATCACCACAGACATGTGAATAATACACTGTACTGCAACTATTGCTATGACATCACTAAGTCATAGGAATTTTTCAGCTCCGTAATAATCTAATGGGACCACTATCTATGTGCAGTCTGTCACTGACCAAAACATTTTGTGCCATGTGACTGTATATCATGTTCTTTGTTAATCGAAATACAGGTTTCTACTGTTTGAGCATTTAATGTGAATGAAATTTATGCTTATACAAAGGCACAATAAATAGATAAAAAGAAAAGAAAAATAACACAAGATAACTGAAGTAATTAGAATTTACTGTATATGATGTGTGTATATATATGTTTATATGACCTAAATACACACACACACATACAGAACTTACAATGATTAATATTAGGTGTCAACTGGATTGGATGGAAGGATGCCTAGATAGCTGGTAAAGTGTTGTTTCTGGCTATATCTGTGACGGTGTTGGCAGAGGGGATTGATATTTGAGTCAGTGGACTGGGCGAAGACAACCCATCCTCAATGTGGGTGGGCACCATCCAATGGCTGCCAGAGCCAGTAGAACAAAGCAGCTAGAAGAAGGTGGGGTAAGCTGCCTTGCTGAGTGCTCGACTTTGATTTTTCTCCCGTGCTGGATGCTTCCTTCCAAGCCTCCTGCCCTTGGACATCAGACTCCAGGTTCTTCAGCCTTTGGACTCTTGTACTTACCCCAGTGGTTTTACAGGGGCTCCTGGGACTTTGGCCACAGACTGAAGGCTGCACTTTTGGCTTCTCTGACTTTGAGGCTTTTTTTTTTTTTTTTTTTTAATTTATTTATTATTATTATACTGTAAGTTGTAGGGTACATATGCATAACGTGCAGGTTTGTTACATATGTATACTTGTGCCTTGTTGGTGTGCTGCACCCATCAACTCGTCATTTACATCAGGTATAACTCCCAATGCAATCCCTCCCCCCGCCCCCCTCCCCATGATAGGCCCCGGTGTGTGATGTTCCCCACTACTGGCTTCGTTCTTCCCCAGCTTGCAGATGGCCTATTGTGGGACTTTGCCTTGTGATTGTGTGAGCCAATTCTCCCTAATAAACCCCCTTTCATATATACACGTATCCTCTTAGTTCTGTCAGTCAGGAGAACCCTAACGCCGAACGTACATATGTATTACTGTGACTATTGCAAATAATGGCAATATCTGGTTTCCTATGGGTTATGGGTAAGTTGGAAGTCAATAAGAACTGAAAATGTACTTTTAATGTAACATGAAATAAAATAATTTTCAAGGAATTTAAGAAATTGGAGTGAATTAGTTTTTAATGAAAATAAAATGTAAATATCTTCAATAGATTAAACACAGATTCCCAATGAAAATTTGGATATTCAAAAAGAAGACTTAAAGGAATTACATGGATATACCTGATTGGATATTGAATAGTGTATTAATGACAAAGTTTCCAACACTGAAATAAATATTTATATTAGAATTTGGGGAGCAGATACAGGCTAACTGGTAAACAAAATAGAGAGTAATCTTACTTTGTTTGTACTGGTATCATAAAATATCACAAACCAAGCAATGTATTAACCATACAGATATATTACTCACAGTTCAGAGAGCAGGGAGGCCCAAGATCAAAGTGCCAGCAGGTTTGCTGTAAGTTGTATTAAATTAACAAGTTTGCATGTGGAAAGTAAACAATGAAAATATTTATTATGAAAACATAAGTGAACAACAGAGTTTAAACACTTGGTAATGTTCAATCAGAATGTAATAAAATTAAGTTATAATTAACACCTGTGGTTCTATATTTCAATACAAATAAAATACATAAGGATTATCTTTTAGAAATTGATAATTATATTAAGTAGAGAGTAATTTGAAGGTAAAAGCAAAGAATGTATAAATTCAGTAATAACTGTTGTCTTTATGAGACATTCTTTTCACGTAAGCATAAAGAAAAATGAATATGAAAGTAGAACTACCATATGATCTGGCAATCCCACTCCCAGGTATATATGCAAAAGAAAGAAAATCAGTATATCTGAGGGATAGCTGTACTCCCATGTTTGTTGCAGCACTGTTCACGATAGCCAAGATGTGGAAGCTACCTGAGTGCCCATCCACAAAGGAATGGACAAAGAAAATGTGGTATATATAAACAATGGAGTAATATTCAGCCATAAAAAGAATGAGACCCTGTCATCTGCTACAACATGAATGGAACCAGGGGTCATTATGTTCAGTAAAATAAGCCAGTCACAGAAAGACAATCATCACATGCTCTCACTTACTTGTGGGATTTAAACATCACAACAATTGAACTCATGGAGAGACAGAGTAGAAGGATGGTTACCAGAGATTGAGAAGGATAGTGGAAGGGTAGTAGTATGGAGGTGAAAATGCTTAATTAACGGCTATAAAAATATTTAGAAAGGATGAATGAGACCTAGTGTTTGATAGCACAACAGAATCACTACAGTCGATAATAATTTAATTGTATATTTTAAAATAATTAAAGAATATAATTAGATTGTAACACAAAGGATAAATCCTTAGGGAGATGGATACACCATTTTTACATGATGTCATTATTATGCATTGCACATATGTCTCAAAACAACTCATGTACCCAAGAAACATATACACCTACTATGTACCCACTGAAATTAAAACTGAAATATTTAAAAAAGAAAAGATGGAGATAAAATATTTAAAAACATACCATGCCTCACGAACTGGTAGAACACTATTACAGTTAATGTGCTGTCTTAATATAAGGCAAGCCCTTTACTGGAATTGAAGAAGCATGCTTCATAATGTTAGATTAACTTTCCAAACCACTAGTAATATACATTTTTATCATTGCATGTACCTAATGATACAAGTTCAACATATAATTGAAGAAAGTGAATAAGTAAACAATCATAAATGGGATTTTTAAACACTTTTCTCTCAGTGCTTAACACATAAACAGGTCAGGGAGCCTATAGAAAGATTAGAACTAGACAAGTAGTTATCACTCATTTGCACACACTCACACATATGTAGAATACTCACATATTTAATTTCACATATTTTTCTCAAATACACTATAAGCTCATAATTCTAAGCATATTAGTAAAAAATAAAGGACTACCATTTCAATGTAGTACCAGTAGCCAAGCTTGGCCAGTGGACAGTTAAAAAATAGCTATTCTAATACAGCATTAATTAACACAAAATAAAGAACATGTAAAATCAGTTTCTCAGCACACTAGCCACATCTTTGTGTACAAAGATGAAGAATATTTCCAGCTTCATAGAAAATGTTCTAACTACAGTTTACCTACCACAGAAGTCAATAAAAAAATCTGCCAACCTTACATGGTTTTAAATTCAGTAATACATGTCTAAATAACATATGGGTGAACGAAATTCTCAAAATGAATGGTCACAATTTTTATATGAATTATACGGAAAAAAGAAAGTGTTTCTTGTAAAAGCTGATTGCCCTCAATGTACATATATTACAAAAGATGGCCTAAAATTAAATTACCTGTGAATGCACTGTAATAAATTAAAAATAGAAAAGCTAAAGTTAAATACAAGTAATGTATAAGAAAAAAATGAATAAACAGTAAAAAATCACAATAAAGAATAATGTTACAATAGAGAGAAGAGAAAGGTCAAAGGTATTTTCATTGAAAATGCCTTTAAAATTTGATGAAAGACTGCTAAGAATATACATCTATTAACACATCCACAAAAATAATAAATTTAACATTTTAAAAAATTGATAAGGGCTGGGCACAGTGATGCCTCCCAATGTACTGGGATTGTAGGCTTGAGCCACCAAAACTGGCCTATTTCTAGATTAAACATGGAAATACCATTATGTTCTGTACAGTCATTCAGAGGCAATAAAAGTATATTTTTATTACATATTAATGTCTATATGAAATAGAAAATTCATAAATACTCATTACCAAATGCAGTACCTCAAATAGAAATCTGAGTATATCCTACATGTATTAAAGAAATTCAGTTTAGATATAAACTTTCCTACAAAAATAGTCTACAAACAGATGGCCTAACAGTGAATGATAACATTTAAAAATAAAGCAGTACTCTCAACAAATGCTTCCAGGTTATAGAAAAACAGAAATTCTTCCCAAGATAGCCTGGATACCAAAACCTTTCAAGTATATAGCTATGAATAAAAACATGGTCAAATATCATTGTGAACACGGATGAAGAAACAAATCTTACCCTACATAAAATACATATGCACCAATTTTTTTTTTTGAGACAGAGTCTCCTCCTGTCGCCAGGTTGGAGTGCAGTTGTGCACTCTCGGCTCACTGCAACCTCGGACCCCCGGTTTAAAGTGATTCTCCTGCCTCAGCCTCTCGAGTAGCTGGGATTATAGGTGTGCGCCACCACGTCCAGCTAATTTTTGTATTTTTAGTACAGATGGGGTTTCAGCATGTTGGCCAGGATGGTCTTGACCTCTCTTCACCTCGTGATCCGCCCGCTGCAGCCTCCCAAAGTGCTGGGATTACAGACGTGATCCACCGCACCTGGCCAGCGCTGATATTTTACGTGGGAAATATACAATGATCATCATGAAGTTATTTCAAAAACAAAGGCTCATTTAACATTTGAAAAAATAAAAGTAGTTTATAAAACGCTATATAAACAAAACATATATTATTCCAACTGATACAAATTAGTAAAAATGGTACAACTGATAAAATCTATTAGAAAATAGAAATATTATAAAACCGCTTCGATATGAGAAAGATAGCATGAAAAAAACACCAAGCTTTGTAAATATGAATAACATGTTGAAGTATTTTTTGCCAAAACCAGAAAACGATACATATGATACATACAGAACTTTGATTGTACCTTCTGTTCAACTATGGGTATGAAACCCTAGCCAGTGAAAATAAATGAAAATAAAACTAAGTTATAGCACGTGGATTAAAAAAAATAAAAGTCTGATGATTTGCAGATAAAATGCTCTTTATATAGAACACCCAGAAAAAAATCAATAGTTGACATAATAGATTTAAATATATAAAATCAGTCGAATAAATAGATATAAAATCAAAATGCAAACATCAATTGTATTTCTATTTATAACAACAAAAATTACTAAAGGGAATTTTAGAATCAGGATGCCATTTATAAAAGCATGAATATAAAATACCTACATTTCTGTATGACTTTAATCGCCCAAAATACAAAATACGATAGAGAGAAATTAAAGATAACACAGTACATTGAAGGAAACACTTTATATTGATTAGAAAAGTCAATATTATGAAGAAGTTAATCTTTGAAAATTAGAGAATAAATGCAGTCACAAACAATCCCATGAGAGGCTTTTTTTTTTTCCTGATAGTTTATTGAAGTGTCATGTACAAAGTATAAATTTCATCCACTTAAAATGATTAAAAATCAATGATGTTTAGTATATTCACAGAGTAACAACCATCACCACTACTGAAATTTAGAAAGTTTTCATCATGACACGAAGAAACTTTCTAGCAATTAGTGATCATCTTCTATTTCCACCTCCCTTAGGCATTGGCAACCACTATTCTACTTTCTGTCTCCATGGGTTTGCTTGTTCTTGATACTTCATATAAACTGACTCATAAAACATGCAACTTTTAGAAAGGCTGAATACCACAAATATCATGTTTAGCAAAACGAGCCCGACACAAATGCTAGGATATCTGTACTTTAGTAATTGTGTGTATCCTACTTCAATAATTGATTTAGAATTTTCTTATTAGAGCAAATAACATAATTCATTTTAAGATTTATGCAATCATAATATTATTTCTATTTTAAGAAATATAAAATTTGTCTGATGCACTGCAAACGCAAATGTTTTACTTCTAAAGCTTATGCTTACAATGATATATTATTGTAGATCCACACTGGTCTGATTTGAGTCCACCTGCATGTAGCATTGCACAGTTATGTTCAGCATGATCTGACTCTTTTATCCTGTAATGGAAAGAAATCCACATTCTGTTACATTTTAAGCCAGTGATTTAAGAGACAAAAGCATTTTCTATGTAGTGTAAGAAAAGAATTTTATGGAAAAGGGTAATTAAATTTTGCATAATACTAGTAAGAGTCATTATTCTGAACACTCAATAGAGTGGTTCCCTTCATCCACGTGGGATATGTTTCAACCCCAGTGGATGCCTGAAACAGCAGATAGTACAGAACCTATAGAGAGATTATGTTTTCTCTACATATTCATAACTATGATAAAGTTTAAGTTCTAAATTAGGCACAATAAGAGATTGACAACAATAACTACTAATAAGAATTATAGCAATATGTCAACAGCACTATTATTGTGCTCTGAGGATATTCTTAAGGAAAAATGTAAGCGTGGCTTTTTAATACAAACAAGCTCTGCAATTCCCTGATAGTCCGTTTCAAGCTTGTCCAACTCACTGCCCATGGGCCGCACGTGACCCAGGACAGCTTTGAATGTGGCCCAACACAAATATGTAAACTTTCTGAAAACATTCTGAGATCTATATATATTTTAGCTCGTCAGCTATCATTAGTGTTAATGGATTTTATGTGTGGGCCAAGACTATTCTTCTTTTTCCAATGTGGCCCACAGAAGCCAAAGATGGGACACCCCTGGTCCATCTGATAACCAAGAGGGTTACTAGGTGACTAATGAGTGGGGAGACATTATGGACTACTATGGTCTTTTGTAAAATATTTAATGTCAACATTTCACTAACTTTCCACATCTTTCTTCATGTCAATGAGTCCACATATATTTATTCATATTATTCTTCTGAATTTATCCCTTATATATTTTTTATATAGCACCGTACAAAACAACTTACTCATGTTTGAAAGTCAGACCGTTTATTGTCACCCATGGATGATGACTGCTGTTACGAAACACACCAATCCACGAGGAAGGTGAAATGGCGGTCAGAAATTTCTAAAAGAAAAGGAAGAATTTTCACTTAAATAATAATTATGAAAACGTTATAAAAACAATATATTAAAGTTGAAAACCAGTATTTGTAGTACCAAAAACTTTCATAAATGTTTATAATTTTCATATAAATGAACTTTTCAATGTTTATACTTAGCACTTTCATTCTTATTTTCATGTTAATAAAGACATTTTAATTCTTGCATTATAATAGTTACCCCAATTGACTGAATAAACACAGGAAGGATTTAAATAAGTTTCCTGACACTGTGCATTCATTCCTCCAGATACTGTGACGAAATCAATCTATTTTTGCACTATATTTCCCAGAGTTGGAGATTTAGAAGAGAAATGAGAGGTTGTCATTCGGAAATAAATGACATAGAAGCTACAGATTGGGTTTTCTGGGCACCACGCCATTCTTTAACTAGACAAGCCCTCACTTTTTTATCTGATTTGGTTTTGGTGGAATAACAGTGGTCCTGACCAGGTGCTGTAGACCCATCTCTCTCTGCTACTCCCTACTAAAAATAACTATAAACTCTGGGATTAATGAAAGACAAAAACAGTGGAGAACTCTGAAAGGTGGAAAGAGATAGATGAAATTGTCTGGGACCCCAGCATCAGGATTCAACAAAGTATCTGAGCGAGCATGTGAAGTCCCCCACCCGAGAGAAGAAGGTGACCTAGGCCTGCTGTTTCCTCGCACCCAACCTGGCAACAGGAG
>NW_020257782.1:0-12483 GCF_003255815.1 Theropithecus gelada
CTCCTGTTGCCAGGTTGGGTGCGAGGAAACAGCAGGCCTAGGTCACCTTCTTCTCTCGGGTGGGGGACTTCACATGCTCGCTCAGATACTTTGTTGAATCCTGATGCTGGGGTCCCAGACAATTTCATCTATCTCTTTCCACCTTTCAGAGTTCTCCACTGTTTTTGTCTTTCATTAATCCCAGAGTTTATAGTTATTTTTAGTAGGGAGTAGCAGAGAGAGATGGGTCTACAGCACCTGGTCAGGACCACTGTTATTCCACCAAAACCAAATCAGATAAAAAAGTGAGGGCTTGTCTAGTTAAAGAATGGCGTGGTGCCCAGAAAACCCAATCTGTAGCTTCTATGTCATTTATTTCCGAATGACAACCTCTCATTTCTCTTCTAAATCTCCAACTCTGGGAAATATAGTGCAAAAATAGATTGATTTCGTCACAGTATCTGGAGGAATGAATGCACAGTGTCAGGAAACTTATTTAAATCCTTCCTGTGTTTATTCAGTCAATTGGGGTAACTATTATAATGCAAGAATTAAAATGTCTTTATTAACATGAAAATAAGAATGAAAGTGCTAAGTATAAACATTGAAAAGTTCATTTATATGAAAATTATAAACATTTATGAAAGTTTTTGGTACTACAAATACTGGTTTTCAACTTTAATATATTGTTTTTATAACGTTTTCATAATTATTATTTAAGTGAAAATTCTTCCTTTTCTTTTAGAAATTTCTGACCGCCATTTCACCTTCCTCGTGGATTGGTGTGTTTCGTAACAGCAGTCATCATCCATGGGTGACAATAAACGGTCTGACTTTCAAACATGAGTAAGTTGTTTTGTACGGTGCTATATAAAAAATATATAAGGGATAAATTCAGAAGAATAATATGAATAAATATATGTGGACTCATTGACATGAAGAAAGATGTGGAAAGTTAGTGAAATGTTGACATTAAATATTTTACAAAAGACCATAGTAGTCCATAATGTCTCCCCACTCATTAGTCACCTAGTAACCCTCTTGGTTATCAGATGGACCAGGGGTGTCCCATCTTTGGCTTCTGTGGGCCACATTGGAAAAAGAAGAATAGTCTTGGCCCACACATAAAATCCATTAACACTAATGATAGCTGACGAGCTAAAATATATATAGATCTCAGAATGTTTTCAGAAAGTTTACATATTTGTGTTGGGCCACATTCAAAGCTGTCCTGGGTCACGTGCGGCCCATGGGCAGTGAGTTGGACAAGCTTGAAACGGACTATCAGGGAATTGCAGAGCTTGTTTGTATTAAAAAGCCACGCTTACATTTTTCCTTAAGAATATCCTCAGAGCACAATAATAGTGCTGTTGACATATTGCTATAATTCTTATTAGTAGTTATTGTTGTCAATCTCTTATTGTGCCTAATTTAGAACTTAAACTTTATCATAGTTATGAATATGTAGAGAAAACATAATCTCTCTATAGGTTCTGTACTATCTGCTGTTTCAGGCATCCACTGGGGTTGAAACATATCCCACGTGGATGAAGGGAACCACTCTATTGAGTGTTCAGAATAATGACTCTTACTAGTATTATGCAAAATTTAATTACCCTTTTCCATAAAATTCTTTTCTTACACTACATAGAAAATGCTTTTGTCTCTTAAATCACTGGCTTAAAATGTAACAGAATGTGGATTTCTTTCCATTACAGGATAAAAGAGTCAGATCATGCTGAACATAACTGTGCAATGCTACATGCAGGTGGACTCAAATCAGACCAGTGTGGATCTACAATAATATATCATTGTAAGCATAAGCTTTAGAAGTAAAACATTTGCGTTTGCAGTGCATCAGACAAATTTTATATTTCTTAAAATAGAAATAATATTATGATTGCATAAATCTTAAAATGAATTATGTTATTTGCTCTAATAAGAAAATTCTAAATCAATTATTGAAGTAGGATACACACAATTACTAAAGTACAGATATCCTAGCATTTGTGTCGGGCTCGTTTTGCTAAACATGATATTTGTGGTATTCAGCCTTTCTAAAAGTTGCATGTTTTATGAGTCAGTTTATATGAAGTATCAAGAACAAGCAAACCCATGGAGACAGAAAGTAGAATAGTGGTTGCCAATGCCTAAGGGAGGTGGAAATAGAAGATGATCACTAATTGCTAGAAAGTTTCTTCGTGTCATGATGAAAACTTTCTAAATTTCAGTAGTGGTGATGGTTGTTACTCTGTGAATATACTAAACATCATTGATTTTTAATCATTTTAAGTGGATGAAATTTATACTTTGTACATGACACTTCAATAAACTATCAGGAAAAAAAAAAAGCCTCTCATGGGATTGTTTGTGACTGCATTTATTCTCTAATTTTCAAAGATTAACTTCTTCATAATATTGACTTTTCTAATCAATATAAAGTGTTTCCTTCAATGTACTGTGTTATCTTTAATTTCTCTCTATCGTATTTTGTATTTTGGGCGATTAAAGTCATACAGAAATGTAGGTATTTTATATTCATGCTTTTATAAATGGCATCCTGATTCTAAAATTCCCTTTAGTAATTTTTGTTGTTATAAATAGAAATACAATTGATGTTTGCATTTTGATTTTATATCTATTTATTCGACTGATTTTATATATTTAAATCTATTATGTCAACTATTGATTTTTTTCTGGGTGTTCTATATAAAGAGCATTTTATCTGCAAATCATCAGACTTTTATTTTTTTTAATCCACGTGCTATAACTTAGTTTTATTTTCATTTATTTTCACTGGCTAGGGTTTCATACCCATAGTTGAACAGAAGGTACAATCAAAGTTCTGTGTGTATCATATGTATCGTTTTCTGGTTTTGGCAAAAAATACTTCAACATGTTATTCATATTTACAAAGCTTGGTGTTTTTTTCATGCTATCTTTCTCATATCGAAGTGGTTTTATAATATTTCTATTTTCTAATAGATTTTATCAGTTGTACCATTTTTACTAATTTGTATCAGTTGGAATAATTTATGTTTTGTTTATATAGCGTTTTATAAACTACTTTTATTTTTTCAAATGTTAAATGAGCCTTTGTTTTTGAAATAACTTCATGATGATCATTGTATATTTCCCACGTAAAATATCAGCGCTGGCCAGGTGCGGTGGATCACGTCTGTAATCCCAGCACTTTGGGAGGCTGCAGCGGGCGGATCACGAGGTGAAGAGAGGTCAAGACCATCCTGGCCAACATGCTGAAACCCCATCTGTACTAAAAATACAAAAATTAGCTGGACGTGGTGGCGCACACCTATAATCCCAGTTACTCGAGAGGCTGAGGCAGGAGAATCACTTTAAACCGGGGGTCCGAGGTTGCAGTGAGCCGAGAGTGCACAACTGCACTCCAACCTGGCGACAGGAGGAGACTCTGTCTCAAAAAAAAAAATTGGTGCATATGTATTTTATGTAGGGTAAGATTTGTTTCTTCATCCGTGTTCACAAGGATATTTGACCATGTTTTTATTCATAGCTATATACTTGAAAGGTTTTGGTATCCAGGCTATCTTGGGAAGAATTTCTGTTTTTCTATAACCTGGAAGCATTTGTTGAGAGTACTGCTTTATTTTTAAATGTTATCATTCACTGTTAGGCCATCTGTTTGTAGACTATTTTTGTAGGAAAGTTTATATCTAAACTGAATTTCTTTAATACATGTAGGATATACTCAGATTTCTATTTGAGGTACTGCATTTGGTAATGAGTATTTATGAATTTTCTATTTCATATAGACATTAATATGTAATAAAAATATACTTTTATTGCCTCTGAATGACTGTACAGAACATAATGGTATTTCCATGTTTAATCTAGAAATAGGCCAGTTTTGGTGGCTCAAGCCTACAATCCCAGTACATTGGGAGGCATCACTGTGCCCAGCCCTTATCAATTTTTTAAAATGTTAAATTTATTATTTTTGTGGATGTGTTAATAGATGTATATTCTTAGCAGTCTTTCATCAAATTTTAAAGGCATTTTCAATGAAAATACCTTTGACCTTTCTCTTCTCTCTATTGTAACATTATTCTTTATTGTGATTTTTTACTGTTTATTCATTTTTTTCTTATACATTACTTGTATTTAACTTTAGCTTTTCTATTTTTAATTTATTACAGTGCATTCACAGGTAATTTAATTTTAGGCCATCTTTTGTAATATATGTACATTGAGGGCAATCAGTTTTTACAAGAAACACTTTCTTTTTTCCGTATAATTCATATAAAAATTGTGACCATTCATTTTGAGAATTTCGTTCACCCATATGTTATTTAGACATGTATTACTGAATTTAAAACCATGTAAGGTTGGCAGATTTTTTTATTGACTTCTGTGGTAGGTAAACTGTAGTTAGAACATTTTCTATGAAGCTGGAAATATTCTTCATCTTTGTACACAAAGATGTGGCTAGTGTGCTGAGAAACTGATTTTACATGTTCTTTATTTTGTGTTAATTAATGCTGTATTAGAATAGCTATTTTTTAACTGTCCACTGGCCAAGCTTGGCTACTGGTACTACATTGAAATGGTAGTCCTTTATTTTTTACTAATATGCTTAGAATTATGAGCTTATAGTGTATTTGAGAAAAATATGTGAAATTAAATATGTGAGTATTCTACATATGTGTGAGTGTGTGCAAATGAGTGATAACTACTTGTCTAGTTCTAATCTTTCTATAGGCTCCCTGACCTGTTTATGTGTTAAGCACTGAGAGAAAAGTGTTTAAAAATCCCATTTATGATTGTTTACTTATTCACTTTCTTCAATTATATGTTGAACTTGTATCATTAGGTACATGCAATGATAAAAATGTATATTACTAGTGGTTTGGAAAGTTAATCTAACATTATGAAGCATGCTTCTTCAATTCCAGTAAAGGGCTTGCCTTATATTAAGACAGCACATTAACTGTAATAGTGTTCTACCAGTTCGTGAGGCATGGTATGTTTTTAAATATTTTATCTCCATCTTTTCTTTTTTAAATATTTCAGTTTTAATTTCAGTGGGTACATAGTAGGTGTATATGTTTCTTGGGTACATGAGTTGTTTTGAGACATATGTGCAATGCATAATAATGACATCATGTAAAAATGGTGTATCCATCTCCCTAAGGATTTATCCTTTGTGTTACAATCTAATTATATTCTTTAATTATTTTAAAATATACAATTAAATTATTATCGACTGTAGTGATTCTGTTGTGCTATCAAACACTAGGTCTCATTCATCCTTTCTAAATATTTTTATAGCCGTTAATTAAGCATTTTCACCTCCATACTACTACCCTTCCACTATCCTTCTCAATCTCTGGTAACCATCCTTCTACTCTGTCTCTCCATGAGTTCAATTGTTGTGATGTTTAAATCCCACAAGTAAGTGAGAGCATGTGATGATTGTCTTTCTGTGACTGGCTTATTTTACTGAACATAATGACCCCTGGTTCCATTCATGTTGTAGCAGATGACAGGGTCTCATTCTTTTTATGGCTGAATATTACTCCATTGTTTATATATACCACATTTTCTTTGTCCATTCCTTTGTGGATGGGCACTCAGGTAGCTTCCACATCTTGGCTATCGTGAACAGTGCTGCAACAAACATGGGAGTACAGCTATCCCTCAGATATACTGATTTTCTTTCTTTTGCATATATACCTGGGAGTGGGATTGCCAGATCATATGGTAGTTCTACTTTCATATTCATTTTTCTTTATGCTTACATGAAAAGAATGTCTCATAAAGACAACAGTTATTACTGAATTTATACATTCTTTGCTTTTACCTTCAAATTACTCTCTACTTAATATAATTATCAATTTCTAAAAGATAATCCTTATGTATTTTATTTGTATTGAAATATAGAACCACAGGTGTTAATTATAACTTAATTTTATTACATTCTGATTGAACATTACCAAGTGTTTAAACTCTGTTGTTCACTTATGTTTTCATAATAAATATTTTCATTGTTTACTTTCCACATGCAAACTTGTTAATTTAATACAACTTACAGCAAACCTGCTGGCACTTTGATCTTGGGCCTCCCTGCTCTCTGAACTGTGAGTAATATATCTGTATGGTTAATACATTGCTTGGTTTGTGATATTTTATGATACCAGTACAAACAAAGTAAGATTACTCTCTATTTTGTTTACCAGTTAGCCTGTATCTGCTCCCCAAATTCTAATATAAATATTTATTTCAGTGTTGGAAACTTTGTCATTAATACACTATTCAATATCCAATCAGGTATATCCATGTAATTCCTTTAAGTCTTCTTTTTGAATATCCAAATTTTCATTGGGAATCTGTGTTTAATCTATTGAAGATATTTACATTTTATTTTCATTAAAAACTAATTCACTCCAATTTCTTAAATTCCTTGAAAATTATTTTATTTCATGTCACATTAAAAGTACATTTTCAGTTCTTATTGACTTCCAACTTACCCATAACCCATAGGAAACCAGATATTGCCATTATTTGCAATAGTCACAGTAATACATATGTACGTTCGGCGTTAGGGTTCTCCTGACTGACAGAACTAAGAGGATACGTGTATATATGAAAGGGGGTTTATTAGGGAGAATTGGCTCACACAATCACAAGGCAAAGTCCCACAATAGGCCATCTGCAAGCTGGGGAAGAACGAAGCCAGTAGTGGGGAACATCACACACCGGGGCCTATCATGGGGAGGGGGGCGGGGGGAGGGATTGCATTGGGAGTTATACCTGATGTAAATGACGAGTTGATGGGTGCAGCACACCAACAAGGCACAAGTATACATATGTAACAAACCTGCACGTTATGCATATGTACCCTACAACTTACAGTATAATAATAATAAATAAATTAAAAAAAAAAAAAAAAAAAAGCCTCAAAGTCAGAGAAGCCAAAAGTGCAGCCTTCAGTCTGTGGCCAAAGTCCCAGGAGCCCCTGTAAAACCACTGGGGTAAGTACAAGAGTCCAAAGGCTGAAGAACCTGGAGTCTGATGTCCAAGGGCAGGAGGCTTGGAAGGAAGCATCCAGCACGGGAGAAAAATCAAAGTCGAGCACTCAGCAAGGCAGCTTACCCCACCTTCTTCTAGCTGCTTTGTTCTACTGGCTCTGGCAGCCATTGGATGGTGCCCACCCACATTGAGGATGGGTCGTCTTCGCCCAGTCCACTGACTCAAATATCAATCCCCTCTGCCAACACCGTCACAGATATAGCCAGAAACAACACTTTACCAGCTATCTAGGCATCCTTCCATCCAATCCAGTTGACACCTAATATTAATCATTGTAAGTTCTGTATGTGTGTGTGTGTATTTAGGTCATATAAACATATATATACACACATCATATACAGTAAATTCTAATTACTTCAGTTATCTTGTGTTATTTTTCTTTTCTTTTTATCTATTTATTGTGCCTTTGTATAAGCATAAATTTCATTCACATTAAATGCTCAAACAGTAGAAACCTGTATTTCGATTAACAAAGAACATGATATACAGTCACATGGCACAAAATGTTTTGGTCAGTGACAGACTGCACATAGATAGTGGTCCCATTAGATTATTACGGAGCTGAAAAATTCCTATGACTTAGTGATGTCATAGCAATAGTTGCAGTACAGTGTATTATTCACATGTCTGTGGTGATGCTGTTGTAAACAAATCACCATGCTGCCCGTGGAATAAAGTATAGCACACACAATTACACACACTACATAACATTTGATAATGATAATACATAAACAGTGTTACTGGTTTATGTATTTAACGTAGTGTACTTTTAATTATTATTTTAGAGTGTACTCCTTTTACTTCTGCAAAATCAGTTACCTGAAAATCAACCTTGGGCAGGTCCTGCAGGAGGAACTCCAGAAGAAGGCCTTGTTACCACAGGAGAGGACGGCTGCACATGTGTTATTGCCCCTCAACCTTCCAGTGGGACAAGATGTGGAGGGGATGACAGTGATATTGGTCTTGCTGACACTGTGTAGGCTTAGGCTAATGCGTGTGTTTGTGTTAGTTTTTTTAAAAGGTTAAAAAGAAAAATTAAAATGAAAAATAGAAAAAAGCTTGTAGAATAAGAATATAAAGAAAATAGTTTTTAAGGCAGTGCAATTTCTGTTTTTAAATAAAGGAATAAAGGATATTTAAAAAGAGGCAGAAAGTTTTTAAAAATTGAAAAATTTAGAAACCAGCAAAGTTGCAGTAAGCTAATTTATTATTAGCTAAAGAAAAAAAGTGCTGCATAACTATAGTGTATCCTAGTGTAGAGTTTATGAATCCTGCAGTAGCGTGTTGTAATATCCTAGGCCGTGACTTTCACTTGCTACTTACTCACTGACTTACCCAGGGAAAATGCCATTTCCGCAGGCTTCATTCATAGTCAGTGCCCTATAAAAGCATGCCATTTTTTGCCATTTTTTCCCCTTTTTTTAAAACCATATTTTACGGTTTTTTTATGTTTATATATGATTAGATAAACAAAAATTATCATTCTGTTTATTGCTTATGTTATTCACTATAGTAACATGTTGTACAGGTTTGTATCCTTGGAGCAATAGGCTATCCCATATAACATAGGTGTGTAGTAGCTGTACCATCTAGGTTTATGTAAATACACTCTATGATGTTGACTCAGGGATGAAATTGCCTACAGACACATTCCTCAGAAGTATCCCTGTCATTAAGCCAACAATAACAGTATAACACTATTTAATGGCAAACTCCAAGTGGATGTTTGTAGCAGTAGTAGACATCAGTATTTCAAACTTAAATGGAAAACATTAGTGAATGATATGTTATGTGGCATCTTTAGTGAATGATTTTACTGTTTTACTTCCATAATATGATTAACAGAAGAAACCTAGTTAATGAAAATGTAATAAAATGTACATATAAAAAATTTACTTGTAATAGAAATAGATACAATATAAACACAAACATATATGCATATAACATTATTAATTTATTTTGTGAAAATATATTACAATATATTTTACAGAAAAACATATACACCTACCAACATTAGCCATTCTGATGGAAGGGCAAATAATAATTCTCAGTGCAAAGAAATACATATGGATTTAAATTTCAACTTTTTAGATTTTAGAGAATGGCCAGGCACAGTGACTCATGCCTGTAATCCCAGCACTTTGGAAGGCTGAGGCAGATGGATAACGAGGTCAGGAGATTGAGACCATCCTGGCTAACACGGTGAAACCTCGTCTACTAAAAATACAAAAAATTAGCTAGGCATGCTAGTGCACGCCTGTAATCCCAGCTACTCGGGAGGCTGAGGCAGGAGAATCACTTGAACCCAGGAGGTGGAGGTTGCAGTGAGCTGAGATGGCACCACTATACTCCAGCCTGGGCAATAGAATTATGCATAAACATTCACCCTTTTCTTGATAGAAAATAAATGATGAAAAGATTTTATTTAATATGACTAGATAATTTATAGTTTTTTTCCTGATATTCGTATACCATTTTTTTAAATTTTTGTTTACTTATTTTTGAGACAAGGTCTGGCTCTGTCAGCCAGGCTGCAGTGCAGTGACACTAACTCAATTCACTACAGCCTTGACCTCCAGGGCTCAAGTGATCTCCAGTCTCAGCCTCCAGTGCAGCTGGGACTACAAGCAAACACCAGCATCCTCGGCTAATTTTTTTTTTTTTTTTTTTGAAGAGATGGGGTTTCATCCTGTGTATCATGCTGACCTCAAACTCCTGAGCTCAAGTGATTCTGGATGCTGGGATCACTGACATGAGCTACCACGCCCCGGCACTCATGTATCATTTTACTTATGTTTTTAAAAATCTCTGTTTTCTGTCCTCCCCATTTTTAAGTAGGTGATATCTTAAAAATTGCTTTTACCTCCCTACTTAGTTTAACTTAAGCTTTAATCATTTACAACAAATATTTCTATTAAAATGGAGACAGTAAGTCATGATTAGAGAAGGAATCGGTGAACAATATTGTAGGTAGTTTTTTATTATATCAGTCAGTCTCTGGCATAGAGATATAGTTCAGTATTGTTTAATATTTTATTCTTTCAAGAGACATTTATTTTAATCAGAGGAATCTGGTTAACTTATATAAAGAAGAAAAATGAATGAGGGAATTTTAAGAACTACGGCAAAGAAATGAAGAAGATAAGTTTGAAAATTCATGTCAGTTACAGTAAAGTTGAAAATGTAGCATTTTCTGAAAACAGTGACAAGTACATTAAATTCCGATTGATAAGATTATTTAAATTTTTTAGTATGATAACAGTGATAGAGGTGTATGATAAAGAAGTATATAATGCCAACTTTTAGGCAGCTTGTCTAAAGGTAGAAAGTAAACATCTATGATACTTTAAAAAAGTTACAAGATTTTGGTGTTTGTGACTGAGAAGGAAACAATCAACTCCATGGGTCAAATCTCTGCTCTCCGCCCATCCTGTCGACTATAAAAATAATTTCTAAGAGGCACTTGAAAATGGACAAACTAAATGACACACTAGCCACCCAAAGTCTCCTATATTCTAAAGTGTGTGATGAGATAAACTGATTCAAAATAGCCCTAGGGTGAGAATTTCCTGTTCAAATCTGAAGTGACACATTGGCGAGGAATCTACTTTTTCCACTCTTGCCTCACTCTGACCCTTCAAAGGGCAGTCTGTGAAGATCACAGATAAGGTTTGTGTCTTTAGGAGGTAACCTGACCTCTCCACTGAAGGGTGCCTAACTTTCTGGTGACAGAAGGTATGTGTTGCTACTCTCCCTGTTTCTCTACTTGCTCATCTCATTTAGTAGAAGATTGTAAATACTGACTGTGATGCACCTGAGATAAAGTTTATATAGAGTAAAATCAAGGTAGAACTCTCTTCATGTGAATAATTCAAGGTGAAAAACGAGCCAAAATATAAAATACGTTTGAGAATTTCTTAGAGTTATTGCCTGTGGAGAATCACTCAAGTAGATGCACACATAATAATAGGTTTCCAATCAATGTAATTCAGAGTGAAACCCATAACCATCATGACAACGAACAATTCATTTTGGATTTTGTAATCCTTACTGGCTTAATTGTATATTACATTTAGAGCAACCTCTAAAATTTTTTTTAAAAATGGATACCTCAAATTATGAATGTCAAACATTAATTCTCAATCTCATACCTGGATTTAATGAAAGTAGTTTTAATTTTTAATAAAAGCAAGGATGAAATCATTTCCATAAAATGCATCTGACCTGAATTATAAACAATTGGAAGACCTGAAACAATTGAACCGAACATTGCAAAACAGATGCACCACACTGACATGAGATGCCTAATTAATGAGTTATTTTACGCACTCTAATGCCAATCAGAAATAATAAAACGGCAATTGTGTTAAAAATAGGCAAAATATATATTATATATTCAGTGCTAACATGTGCCACGTTGTGTGTTTAGTTTTGCATGCAGTATACTTTATAAATTATTTTTCCCAAGGTAGATTAGTAAACTAGGTTAGTAGACACGCAGTAATTTAGTAAAGGTCACCCATTATAACTTGCAAAGCTAGAATTAACTGTAGTCTCACTGACTACAGAGCTCATTGACTAGATTATTAAATTACATTATCTGAACGATTACAATTACTTATACAACCAAAGCGACCTTCACTGACTTCTACAACCATAGGAGCTTTCTGAAAGTTTGATTGGACACTGTTCTTCCACAGATGGCCCACACGTTTATTCATCATTTTAAGTTTTCCAATTTAAGTCCTTAAATCAATTACCAATTTCTTGTGTAAAAGAAGCAATTTAAAAATGCATTTTGTTTTCAATAGTATTTACTTTATGCATAGAGTAATGTACTGTTTTACAAGATATAAGATATATTTTTAAAATCTTAATGAATTTTCCAATTTCCTAATTTAGAAAAAAAAATCATTTGACAATACCTCATGTCCTTTTAAAAAATGAATTTTTAGTATAAGAAGTTACTCTATATGCTAACAGAACTATTTTATCTTATGGCACAATATGCTTAACCATCAAGGAATCTTAAAACTATCATAAGAAATGGTGTATTTGTATTTCTAAATACAGTATTTTAATTGTTAACGTATGCATTCTATTGGTGCTAAATATTTTTGAAGAATTTAAACTTAATTTAATACAAATTTTTTTCATGAACTTCCTATTTCTCACAGGTTTAATGTTTTTATTGTTTCCACTAGTAATATTCTGTCAAATACAGAATATCTCTACAAAAATACCAATTGTATCATGTGATTTTTGCTTAAAGCTTTAAGAAATTAGTACCAGCATTTTACATTGGTTAACAGCAAAGTAAACATTACTGCTCAGCTCCAACATATGCAAATTGCCTATACCAGGGATCCTATCAAAATATACACCGTTTATAGCTTCTTAAGTGCAGTTATCATAGAGCACAGTCCCTGACATCAC
>NW_020257783.1:0-10495 GCF_003255815.1 Theropithecus gelada
TCCAGATGTGAAAATCAGCTACTTACTCAATCCCCAACCAAGAACTGTGTGTATTCTACTCAATGTCACATGATTATTGAGGCCTGACTGATGGAAATAAGCACTATTCTTAGGCCCTGTGTATTTCTTTTCCTAGCCTCATGTGCTTCCTTTTGTGCATTTTGCTGATCAGTACTCAGCTGAATACTCAAGGGAGACCTTACCAGATCGCTGGAATTCTCTCTTCATGCTGCTTTCTTTTCTTTGGCACTCTGTCCCAAGACCTCTTGCTATTTTGGTTTTCCTGGACCCTCATCTCCAAATCCTCAACTCAGAGAGTCTATTGGGCTCCACTTGGGTTTCTGCTCTCTGCGCATAGCTTGGAAACTATTTCATGGCAGTACACTGGAACAGTCATAGGGTTCACGTCTTTCAAGGATCATTGTCCTTCATTGCCTGATATACAGTGTCTTGCCAACCTTGTTCCATATATTTTTGTATTTTTTTCAAGGAGAATAATTCGCTTGTGTTTTCCTCCATCTTCTCCAAAACTGAAAGTCCCCTGAAACAGTATCATCTTACATTTTATTATATTTAAAATTGCCTTTACAATTTTAGGAAGTAAATTATACACTTAGATAATTTTAAGGAAACATTTTTTTAAAGTAAAAATGTAAAGTTATATGCTAGGTTACCTAAATAATGGAATATATTGTTCTGATTATAGCATTCATATTCCCACAGAACCCAGTTAGTATATGCATTTGAAATAAGTAGTTCACCTTACTAGACCTCATAAATGACAAATTATAAAATTTCCAAACATATGTGATCACTAGCTTTAAATAAGGCTAAGTTACTGACTTCAAAATTTATTGTAAGAAAATAAGAGAGAAACAAAGTCTGTCTATATACATCTCTTATGCATTTATTCATTTTTTTGTCAAGTTGTACAATCTGTTTCAATGGATTTGATATAGGCAAACCACTGGATCATCCCTGAGGAACTTCCCTAAGAAAAAAATGAAAGCTGAGATCCATAACCAAATCATATGGCCATATGGAGATACAGTACTTCCACATGTCTTGCTGGGTGTGTCAAAACTGCAAATCTCTGAACATCCTTTTACCTGAGCCACTTCTCAGTTATTTATATACTTGGATAAATTTGAGAGATGAGGTAGTTTCTTCTTCTAGACAAAGAACGTGATTGCTTACTGCTTGCTTTAATAGTAGTGGGCATCCTAAACTCAGTGTTCCTCAACTGTAGTGCAAATTCACTGTGTGTGTGGCGTCCATGTGGGTCATACCATCCATATCACTTCTATGGGAAATGTGGGTAAGGAGAACTGACACAAATGTTATAATGCTCATTTTGCTTGTTCTCGTTGGGGTTATTTGCCATGAGCAAATAAGGCCTTGGTCTCTGATCCTGGGGTCGTGTGTCTTCTGTTTGCATCCATGAAACAGTTACATTCTATTTTGTAGATTTATTAGTTTTTAAGTAGGATAAAGTCAAATTCCAGACTGAATAATAGTTTTTCAAAGTTACTACACTCTGGTATTTATCTTCTTCAGTTATATGAAAATGATAACCTTAGCAAAACTTCACTTTGTAGTTAAAGATTCAAAGACCTTTTCTTTTCTTTTCTTCCTTCCTTCCTTCCTTCCTCCCTCCCTCCCTCCCTCCTTTCTTTCTTTCTTTCTTTCTTTCTTTCTCTCTTTCTTTCCTTCCTTCCTTCCTTCCTTCCTTCCTTCCTTCCTTCCTTCTTTCTTTCTTTCTTTCTTTCTTTCTTTCTTTCTTTCTTTCTTTCTTTCTTTCTTTCTTTCTTTCTTCTTTCCTTTCTTCCTTTCCTTCTTTTTTTTTTTTTGTTTTTGACAGAGTCTAGCTCTGTCACCCAGGCTGGAGTGCAGTGGCATGATCTTGGCTCACTGCACCCTCCGCCTTCCATTTCAAGCCATTCTTGTGCCTCAGCCTCCCAAGTAGCTGGGATTACAGGCATGTGCAACCACGCCTGGCTAATTTTTGTAATTTTAGTAGGGACAAGGTTTTGCCATATTGGCCAGGCTGGTCTTGAACTCCCGGCCTCAAGTAATCTGCCCACCTCCGCCTTCCAAAGTGTTGAGATTATAGGCGTGAGCCACTGCGCCAGGCCTCAAAGACATTTTCAAAGATTGTTTCCCATGTGATTGTGGCAGAATTAAGATAAAAGTGTGGGTTAAAAATATAAATTGATTTTTCACATAATAATCATTCCAACAGTCTAGTTCTTTACTTCACATTATTTGGCAGTCTTTCAAAATAAATTAACTAAATACAGTGTACTATAACTTATCTGGCCAAATGTCTTGTATCTGAATTTGCATGTTTATATGTGGATATATGATATAAGCTTCTATGTGCCCAGAAGGAGAAAGATCAACTAAAAAAAGCAAAAAATTCAGCTAATAGAGGTATGATGCAGAATTGTACAATTTATTTTTCTTTTCCAATCTTTATTCTCTCTCAACTTTAGAAGTATTTCATGTTTTCCGTAAGGACACTTTACCATTCCAGTACTAATGACTTCTCTAATTGCATGTGTATTTACTTTCTGTTAAATGCTAGGTGTTTTTATTTTATCTTTCCCGGTACTTAAATATAAAGACTTGAAAGGTGTCATTATCTATTCTTCAGAAGCATTTGATAACTGTTTGGTGAAGTCTTTCATTTACCTTGATATTTTGATCTCTTACTTCAAGTCATAACTAGTTCTAGGGCCTTTTGGTCCAGCAAGGTTTGAAACCACTTGGCAGTATTCAATCAGTTTTGTTGAAATAACTATTTCTCATTTTCTATAATTTAAGAACCCTAGAAAAATTTATACCAAATTAGAATGCCATTATAATTTTAGAAAGTAAGTTACACACTTTGAAAATTTTAAGGAAGCATTTTTTTTTTTTTAAAGACAGAAACAAGAGAGACCAGAGATATATACTTATCAATGTCTGATGAATAGGAAAAGATGATGACTGTTTAGGTTTGGCACACATATTTATCAGCTCCTTACTAGGAAGCCAACAGCTTTGCTGCTTTAGAGACGAGGACTGGAGTCCTTGTCATTTACATTTTGCATCATTTGGTCTAACTGTATTGTTTCGTTTGGTCAGATAACAATAATTAGGAAGGAGTATTTCCAAAAGAATGTTTCCTCTGCTCTGCTTCTTGTAAAATTATCCAAAATTGAAAATATCATCTTTCTCTAGTTCAGCCATGAGCTGCAAATCAGTCCTGCAGGCTCTATGATAACCTCAAATATATTTGAGAGAATTTATTTATGGTTCTAAATTAGACAGAGTTAGATTCGAACTGGATGTAAAAAGAACATACCCAATATTCTTAGCATTAGGATCAACATTGTTTTACTTAATCACAAAAACCCATTCATAATTGAGGGTCAACACCTCAGAATTTAAACATTTTGGATTTCCTCTCTTTTACACTCTCCCGTTTAATGATTAATACTAAGGCAGGGGTTGCATTAATTCCATCCCACATTTATATCAATATTGTTTTACTCAGGATTTGTGGATATCTCTTGAGTTTGTTTCCTCCTTAATAGTTGGGTTTTTAGGTAGAAAGCCTTTGCTAAGAAAACAATGCCTCCAGCACCTTTGGATGTGAGGGTGTTTGTAAAGTGATTGATGTGTTAAAAGAGAGTATTTGTTTTAAGATTAATAATGGGTGGTCTTATTTAGGATATTGGCCATTATGTAGATAGAACTCATCTTGAAAAAGAAATTTTCTTATTTCCATCTTGGTAGTCTCTTATAGAGTGTAGATGTATCTAGACTAAATAATGTGGTGCTTATGAAAACTTGGCATTTACTAAATTAAGAAATAAAATGGTCTCAGTTTAATTAAGTAAAATAAATAAATCAGAATAAATTAAATATTCTTTTGGAATCCTGGGAACGTCAAAGGAAGTAGACTCAAAGGCAAGCTTTGGGATATTTAAATGATGCTTGTAGTTCACTTTCCCTTAGTTATTTAAGACATCGGCATCTGTATGACAGGCCTTCTTTCCATCTTGATCGCTGCCATCATCCCGACTGGCTCTGGTATTCACATGGATGGAACAGCTAATGGCATGGCCTATTCATTTGGGACCCTCTTCATCTCCTGTCACCATCTCCTCCTCTGTACCTGAGCCAGTGGCTTCCATACACAGGCCACTCATCTTAAGTAGGAGAATAAACATTTTCACCTACCAGCTCATTAATTCAAATATCCTACTCTGTCGTCACAACCTCTTCTCTCTCCAGTGAACTTATTCAGCTTTCCTTACTCCAATAATTCTTTGACCTCATCTGAACCTTCAATCCACATATTGTCTATTTTCTTCCAATCTTCTCTCTCTGCCACATTTAATACATTTAATCCCCACCCACATCTAACATTCTGGTTCACCTGTCTGGCAAAACCCAGCTGAAGATGAACCCTGTATGCATGTTTTCCTGCATTTGCATCTGAATAGGAGAACACTTTTGGAGAATGTCATACAGCAAGATTTGTTGTTTTCATAATCCATTTTTGATAATGACTTCAAATGGGCTTTCAATACTGCAGACTGTCTATCTCGGGTCAACAGTCTTTTTCACTATACTCAGATGGACTGATCTTAAATAGAAGGAGAAACAGCTTTTTTATTGTAATGGGAGTCATCTTGTCAGGATGGGTGAAGCTATAAATATGTTTGTGAGTTGGCATAGGAAATACGAAATGAAAATGACCTCTTATTAGTTTAGGAGGATAACCACCCCATAAATAAGGGTAATATTAACCAGGCCTGTCATGGTGGCGTGAGTCTCCCAGCCTCCCAGCACTTTGGGAGGCCAAGGTGGAAGGATCACTTGAGGACAGGAATTCAAGATCCATCTGGGCAACACAGTGAGACATCATCTCTACATAAAACAAAAACAAAAACAAAAACTAGGTGAGTGCGGTGGCATGTGCCTGTAGTCCCAGTTACTTAGGAGGCTGAGATGGGAGGATTCATTGAGCCTGGGAGGTTGAGGCTGTAATGAGCCATGTTCACGCCACCGCACTCCAGCCTGGGTGAAAAAAAATCAAACCGTGGATAGTTTTATATATCAGCTTAGTCCTTCCTATGAAGAAAGAGTGTTAACGTTATTTTCTACCTGTCTATTATAAATTATTATCCACAGTGGGTGAATTAGGAAACTTTGGTTCAGGTTTCTGGTATAAAGATTTGCTGATGTGTGCTTCAAGTCATGAAGCGGTATTTTGGCAAGTGACAAACACAATAGATAAAATCACCTGGAAAGTTGACGTCTCTGGGCACTTCCCTTCCAATTGAACTTTGAACTGATAGCCCTAAAACAACATTTGATCACATCACTTCTCTTCTGCAAACCTACCATAGGTTCCATTGCCTGCTATATTATGTCTCAACAATAAAAATGGTTCTTCAAAGTCATCCATAATTTGATCCCATTCAATCTATTAAACATTATCTTTTACCATATATTAGACTTATTTCAAACCCTTCTGATCCTGTCCACTGTCTGTCTCCTAATTCTCTTTCCCCATATTCTCCCTTTATGAATCTATGTTAGCCAGCTTGACTCGGGAACTGAGCAGGCACAAACTAGGAGCTGTAGGTAGAATTTCCTATTCATTTTTCCTGTTTGGAACCAGCTAATCCACAATCACGAGGCAGAATCAGCCCATGACCTGAGAAATAAAATTTGGAGAGAAGCATGTGGATCAGGAAAAGGAGAGAACATGGATATACTAAGTAGGAGTTTCGAGAGCTAACTTTCAGGGAGGCCATTCAAATTGGGCACGATAATAATTCAAGCTATTGGTCACCATCTGTTTTCTTCTATGATCATTTTCTTTGGGCTTGGAGAGGGGGCAATTCTCAGTTCAAGATGGAGGAGAAAAATACCAAATTCTTAACCCGTATTCTCAAATTGTGGTGGGCCATTTCTTAGTTGTAACATGCACACACACACACACAAAATTGAAGGTGAGCTGCTAGCACATCCACACTTCCTTAACCCATCTCCCAACCTTTTACTCTCACCCATAGGCTAAACAGCTTTCCAGCTAAAGCGGAGGAGTGCTGGTAATAAAAAAAGAAGGGTTGGGAGCGAACATGGGACTCAGCACCTTTTCTTCCACTCCCCAGAACACAGGGCAGGTCTTTGTAAGGAATAACATGAAGGAATTATTTTTGCAGATTCAAGTCCTGTCTGGAACCCATTAGCAGCCTTACAGAGACGATGGACAGGGTATTATTGGCAGAGTGAGAGTTTGCTGGCAATCCCAACTCTCTCAAGGACACAAGGAAGATGTGGCAGAGTTGTTCAATTTAGGTGTTATCTGCAAGGGTGTAGAAGAGGGGAGGGAGGGCGGGTGAACCCCAAAGTGAGAGGAGAGGAGAGATGGTGTCTCACTATGTTGCTCAGGCTAGTCTCAAACCTCTGAGCTCAAGCAGTCTTTCCACCTGAGCCTCCCAAGCAGCTGGGATTACAGGTGTGCACCACTGTGTGTACCTCCCTGGCTCTGGTTTCATGATGTGGGTCATATATGCAGTGCCTTTCACCTCATGATACCCTAAAGGCAACAGTGAGCCATCATAAGAAGCTCCCTCTTCTTTATATTCTTAAATCTTACCCTCAATATATCTTACCCCCACCAAAACTCCCCTTGTCTTTTTGTCAAAATTTCCTCAATGAATCCACTCTTTCTCTACACCTACTTCATTTTTAGTTTTATGTATGTATTCCATCCATATTACTGAATTCCAGTATGAACCAGGAGCTTGGAAACACAAAGACTTTGCAACAGATGCCTTCAATCTTCATCTTGTTTAGAATCCCTTGGGGAAGACAGACAGCACAGTTACACAAAAGGATAGAAAGGGATGTCTTTACCTTGAAAGTCTGGGCAGATGTTAAAAATTCATGGAACACTGGAATGGTCCATTAGACCTCAAATGGGGAGAGGGGTCTTCTGTTGAATTCTAGCTTTCCTTTTATTGATAGGCCAAATGGGTCTGTGGGATGTAAGATGAATACAATGGGCCAGAAAGAAATCCTGGCTAGAGGTGGAAGGAAATCAGAGGGGTTGTGGGTCAATTTTAGGTTCAGGATTTAGGTACAAGTTCCAGCTCGATCAATAAGTCATAACTAGAAGGAAGCCCCTGTTTCAGTTTACTCACCTGTAAAACAATAGTTGATCATGATCTTCCTTGGTTTTAGATGATCAGAAATGATATGTAGGAGGCAATTTGTGTGGGATTAGATATAAAAGCATAAGCTTTACTTTTCAATAAATAAAAATCATGAATGAAACTTCTTGTAGTTTCCATTCTGCCTCTGGGGCTCTAAGTGAATATTAAAAATAGAAAAAGGCTGATATCTAACATGACTATCTCCTTGACCTCTGGTCCTATGACACCTAAAATTTGGACTAATTGGAGAAACCCTTCAAGTTGGAAATAATCCTGAATTTATTTCAAAGCCTACGCTGTATATTTTCTCTGAGATGGAAAAAGAGTTCTAGCACAGTGATGTTTCTTGGTTTTCCAGTTTGAGATAATCCGAAGGACAGGAATTTAGCCCATAGTGTTCATTAAATGTGTAATTTCCTTTCTTATGCCAAAAAAACTTTCCCCTTATTAGCAGCCCCACTATCCTCTGCACCTTCCTAACTTCCTCTCTGAAGTGATGTGCTAATAGGCTTAGTTCCCCATGGAATTTTTCTGACAATGTAGATGGTAAACTCTACAGAGAGTAAACTCAAGACCTGTTGACTTCGATAACAAAGTCCAAAACAAGGAGACTCTTCTTGGTGCTTTGCAGGCACCTGTCTGTATAAACACGCCGCACTCCAGGTGAATACTATGCCCAAACAGAGGCCACAGAGGTGAACAAACTCACCTCCTGAATGGGAAAAGATGAGCGGATGGACTCATAGGACAATGTAAAAATGACAGCATTCAGGATGATAAGGTTATTGTAGTCTGACTGTGGGGAAAATTTTACTTCTGTTGGTATGATTTTTCTACCAACGTCTTTTGATTACCAGTGTATAAGGGGTTAGAACTTTTGAAATCCATCCTGCCATTGTCATTTACAAAATCATTCTCTATTGTGATAAATTATAAAAAAGAAAAAGTGTACAGGGCCAAATGTTGCCAGTAAATCTACTCTAAGAATATTAAATGTGCTTTCTTTCCCTCTCAACCCTCCAGACCAGACGATCAGAAGTGTTTGTAATAAGCAAATGCCACTGCTTAAAAATCCTGCCGAAAAACTCCAATGAGTTTTAAACTGGATTATTTTAAAGGTCAGCAGATACAAATGTTCAAAACATAATAATTCCTTGAAATGTGAAATTTTATGCTATTTTCTCCTGAGAATTATTAACAGTTTGAAATCAAATGGAAATAAGCAAAAATCATAAGCTCTTGGCAAAGGTCAAAAGATGAGGATCTCAAATTCAGTTCCTATCCACCAATTAAGAGTGCGTTGGAACTTGACATCCTGAGACAGTGTCAGTTGGTTTGGACAAAACTCATATATGCAAACCTTTCAGCTTCTCTTCAGATGTGATTTGCACTTCGGTGTTTGTTTAGGGGGAATTTCACATTGGAATTCTTGCCGAGTGGTTAGAAAGCTCTTTTCTTTAATGGCATGATCTATCCTGGGAGAAGCAAAGTATCCAGTTAGCTCCTGTTTAGCGTTGCTGGGATCCAGATAGAACCTCTGTTGCTTGTCACATTGCAGCACAGTGAACATTCAGCATGAAGTGATAGCCACTGGCATCTGTTAATGACGGCTTATGGTGATCTTGTTCGTTCAGAAAAGCTGTCGGAATCGGTGTGGCTTTGCTTCGTGTGCTCTTGTTGAACAGGTCTTACTCACCTGAGGTTAAAAGCATGATGAAATGTTGTGTTCGTGTTACTGCTGTTTCTTATCTCCATTTCCTACACGCTGGTTCAATAAAAAAGAAAATCAGCTTTTGCCATCTGTTACTAGAATGGAGAGAGGTAAGAATGGTGGCACCAATTTTCAAGGCATATTCTGCCCCCACCGTCAAAAAAAGCGAAAATTTCCCATTGCAATTTCAGTAGAGGGTGTGCTAGACTTATTTTTATACGGAACGAACTTTATAGTGGCTCACATTTTTGCTCCAGCTGTTGCTACAGTGACGAACAGTGTTGCTGCAGACGCAGCCTCACAGCACCCGGCTTCAGCTGCCTTGCTTATCTTTTGTTTTTTTCCTGTTGACTTCTCCACTCCACCCCTGTGAACTTGGACCAAGGGGGGTGGGAGCCAGGGGACAAATACCCTTGGTTTTCGCATCTTTGGGTGGATAATCGAGGCACATTATATGTAGTACCTCGGAGAGTTCCCAGTTAGGTTACCAGGTAAAATACAAGATGCCTAGGAAAATTTGAATGTCAGGTAAACAACAATAAAGTATAAATATGTCCCAAATATTGCTTGAGATATACTATTAAAATGTATTCCTTATTTAGCTGACATGCAAATTTAGCTGCGTGTTGGGTAATTTTGTTTATTTTTTTGTTTGTTTTGAGACGGGGTCTAGCTCTGTTGCCCAGGCTGGAGTGCACTGCAGCCTTGACTTACTGGGCTCAGGTGGTTCTCCCATCTCAGCCTTCCGAGTAGCTGGGACGACAGGCATGTGCCACCAGGCCAAGATAATTTTTGTATTTTTAGTAGAGATGGGGGTTTCACCATGTTGGCCAGACTGATCTCGAACTCCTGAGCTCAAGTGATCCACCCACCTTGGCCTCTCAAAATGATGGGGTTACAGGCATGAGCCGTCGCACCTGGGAGTTGGGTATTTTTATTGGTAAATGTGGCAACCCTCTTGCCGAGGGTATTGAGACGTAGACATCCATAGCAGTAACCAGTGCAACACTTCATTCTTTCCAATCTCTTCCAATTCTAGTTCTCTCGCCTTACATCCTCCAATACACTATCCAGGAGCAAAGGCTTGTCTCAGGTTATGCTTGTTTGGAAACCCAAACTAAAATATAAGGCTGACTCTAAAGCACTGTTGTTTATAATCCACTGGAGTTATATTTGAGTCTTAGTATTTTCTAAATAATCCACATGTCTGCCAAGTTCTCTTTTATTGATATGTAATAGTTGTATATATTTTTAGGGTACCTGTGATGTTTTGATACCTGTATACAGTATGTTCCAGTCAAATCAGGACAGTTGGGATATCTGTCACCTCGAATATTTATATTTTCTTTGTGTTGGGAATATTTTAATTATTCTCTTCTAGCTATTTTGAAATATACAATAAATTATTGTTTACTGTAATTTTTCCACTGTGCTATTGAATATTAGAACTTATTCCTTCTATCTAACTGTATTTTTGTACCCCTTAGCCAACTTCTCTTCATCTCTTCTATCCTTTTCACTTTCCAGCCTCTGATATCCACTGTTTTACCCTATCTCTGTG
>NW_020257784.1:0-8445 GCF_003255815.1 Theropithecus gelada
CTTCCCTCCTTCCTTCCTTCCTTCCTTCCTTCTTTCCTTTTTTTTTTGAGACAGAACCTCACTCTGTTGCCAAGGCTGAAATGCAATGGCGCTATCTGGGTTCACTGCAACCTCCGCCTCCTAGGTTCAAGTGATTCTCCTGCCTTAGCCTCCTGAGTAGCCAGGATTACAGGCACCTGCCACCACGCCCAGCTAATTTTTGTATTTTTAGTAGAGACGGGGTTTCACCATGTTGGTCAGGCTGGTCTCGAACTCCTGACCTCATGATATTTTTCATCAACTATTTATTGAATACCTACCGTATGGTAGATACACTACTAGGCACAGACAATATAGGTGGCAGTGGGCCGAGACTGGCCATTGCACTCCAGTCTGGGCAACACAGCAAGACTCTGTCTCAAAAAATAAAATAAAATACTCACCTCAAAGGCCAGGCATGGTGAATCCTAGCACTTTAGGAGGCTGAGGCGGGAGGACTGCTTGAGCCCAGGAGCTTGAGAGCAGCCTAGGCAACATAGTGAGATCCCATCTGCGTGAAAAATAAATAAATGAAAAAAATGCATAATGACTGACTGAAGAAATGAATATTTGTTTGGGCTATAGAGTGCATCTGCCATTTTTCCACTTGCATTGTCTCGTTTAATTTTTCCAATAATTTTGTGAGATGGGTATTAAAACCTCCAATGTAAATACTGAAATTGAGATTTAGAGAAAGAAAGTGACTTGTCTGAGGCCGGGCGCGGTGGCTCACTTCTGTAATCCCAGCACTTTGGGAGGCTGAGGTGGGCGGATCACCTGAGGTCAGGAATTTAAGACCAACCTGGCTAACATGGCGAAACCCCATCTCTATTAAAAATACAGAAATTAGCCGGGCATGGTGGCACGTGCCTGTAGTCCTGGCTACTCAGGAGGCTGAGGCAGGAGAATTGCTTGAACCCGGGAGGCAGAGGTTGCAGTGAGCCGAAATCATGCCACTACACTCCAGCCTGGGCGATGGAGTCAGACTCTGTCTCAAAAAAAAAAAAAAAAAAAAATTGAGACAGGGTCTCACTTTGTCATCTAGGCTGGAGTGCAATGGCACCATCACGACTCACTGCAACCTACAGCTCCTGCCTCAAGTGAGGTCGGGGCTGCAGCAAGGCATGATGCCATGAACTTCCTGCCTCAGCCTCCCAAGCAGCTGGGACTACATGTGCATACCACCATACCTGGCTAATTTTGTTGGTTTTTAGTAGAGACACAGTCTTTCCATGTCGCCCAGGCTCGTCTCAAATTCCTGAGCTCGAGTGATCCTCCTGCCTCGGCCTCCCAAAGCAGTGAGATTACAAGGCATGAGCCACTGTGCCCAACATCTAAATTTCAGTATAGAAGATACTTGTGATATTTTATCTTATGTGTCAACTTGGTTGGACTACAGTACCCAGATACGTGGTCAAACCTCATTCTAAATGTTTTTGTGAGAGTGTTTGGGATGAGATTTATATTTAAATCAGTGGAGTTTGAGTAAAGAAGATTATGTTCCATAATGTGGGTGGACCTCATCCAATCAGTTGAAGACCTGATAGAACAACAGACTGACTCCCTGAGCAAGAAGTATTTCTGCTGGCGGAGGGGCTTCAGACTTCAAATGCAGTATCTATCCAGTCGGCCCTCCTTGCAGATTTCGGACTTGCCAGCCATTATAATCATGTGAGCCAGGCCGGGCGCAGAGGCTCACACCTGTAATCCCAGCACTTTGGGAGGCTGAGGCAGGAGAATCACCTGAACCTGGGAGGCGGAGATTGCAGTGAGCTGAGATCGTGCCATTGCATTTCATCCTGGGCAACAAGAGTGAAACTCTGTCTCAAAAAAAAAAAAAAAAGATTCTTGTTAGGAATATCAACATTAATCAACATTAAAAGTGATTCTGTTTCTCCATGGGACCCTCTGAAAAATAAATATGCAAAATAAATAAATAAATAAATAAATAAATAGGTGATTCTGTGAGTTCCCTGAGGAAAGTGAGGAACATGTTATTGGAAACTGAAGAAAAGGCAATCCATGTTATTAAGTGGCAAAAAAAATGTGGCTCAACATTGTGCCAATGTTTTGTGGAAAAAACTTATTTGTCATGAAATGCATATTTAGCTGAGGTGATTTCTAAGGAAAATGCTGAGGATATGGCCTGCTTTCTCCTTGCTGCTTATAGTAACATGTGAGAAGAAGAGATAAACTGAATGAGAAATTGTAAGCAAAAAGGAATCATTATTTGGGAAATTCTTGGCCTATGTATATTGCAAAGTACTGACAAAGCATGTTTTGGAGAGAATACTGAGAGTATGGCTAGAAAATCACTTGATAAAGAAATAATGGGCTGGGCATGGTGGTTCACGCCTGTAATCCCAGCACTTTGGGAGGCCAAGTTGGGTGGATTACTTGAGGTCAGTTGTTCAAGACCAGCCTGGCCAACATGTTGAAACCCTGTCTTTACTAAAAATACAAAAATTAGCCGGGTGTGGTGGCACAAGCCTGAAATACCAGCTACTTGGGAGGCTGAGGCAGGAGAATCGCAGGAACCCAGGAGGCAGAGGTTGCAGTGAACTGAGATCGCGCCACTGCACTCCAGCCTGGATAACCAAGCTAGACTCTGTCTCAAAAAAAAAAAAAAAAAAAAAAAAAAAAAGGAATTTGCCTTGCTAGAATACTTGCAAGACCAGGTACCCCTTTCTTATTTCCCCCATTTCCCCCTTTTGCAATGAGAATGTCTAGCCTATGTCTGTCCCACCATTATATTATGGAAGCACATAACTTGTCTGGTTTCCCAGGCTCAGATTGGAAAAAAAATTTGCCTCAGGATTAATAATACCTTGAGTCTCACCCATACCAAATTTAAATGACATTCAGATGAGATTTTTGGATTTAGAACTGATGCTGGAATGGGTTAAGACTTTAGGGCCTGCTGGGATAGAGATAAATGTATTTTGCATGTGAGGACATAAATTTTGGGGGGCCAGAGCACAAAAAGTCATGGACTAAATTGTGTCCTAAAATTCATATGTTGAAGCCCTAACCCCTAGTAACTTAGAATGGAGCTGTATTTGGAGATGGGTCTTTAAGGAGGTAATTAAGGTTACATGAGGTCACTAGGGTGGGGCTCTAGTCCAATAGGACAGGTGTCCTTATGAGAAGAGGAAGAGGCATTAGGCCTATGAATAGAGAAAAGGCCATGTGAGGACACTGAGACAGCCATCTGCTACCAAAGGGGAGAGGTCTCAGGAGAATCTAACCCTGCTGGCACCTTGATCTTGGATGTCCAGCATCTAGAACTATGAGAAAACAAATTCCTGTTGTTTAAGCCACCTGTTTGTGGTATTTTGTTATGGCAGCCTTAGCAGACAACACATATATAATGTCAAGTAATAAGGGAGCATTTTGAAGAATAAAAGATCAAGGCAAGGTGATAAAGGGTTGGGGCTGGGGAAGATTAAGATAGAGTGGTTAGGGTTCCTCTCTCAATAGAGATGATACTTGAACAGAAACCTAAATCACACGAGGAAGTCAACCTCGGCAGTATCTGAAAACAGCATTTCAGACAGAAGGTATTTCAAACGCAGACACCAAAAGGAGGACTCGTGCTTGGCAGGGTGACAAAAGGCGGATCTGGCAGGAGTGGAGTGAAGCAGGGGCAGAGTGACAGAAGAAATGATGCTGAAGACAGCTAGGAGTCTGCTCGTGCAGGACATTGTAAGCAGTCATGGACGTTCTGGTTTATATTCTGAATGTGACAGACAGCCAGGGAGCTACGAAGCCATTTTAGTATTTCGAGCAGAAGCATGACATGAGTTGATTCGTGTTTTTAAAAAAGTATGTGCTGTTGAATGGAGAATGTGCTGAAGGAGGGCGCTGTGGTTTAAATGTGTGTTCCCTCCGAAATTCATGCAGAAACTTAATCCTAAATGTGGCGATATTAAGAGGCTGGACCTTGGCCAGGCGTGTGGCTCACGCCTGTAATCCGAGCACGGAGTTTTGCTGTTGTGGCCGGCTGGAGTGCAGTGGCGCAATCTCCGCTCACTACAACCACCTCCCGGGTTCAAGTGATTCTCCTGCCTCAGCCTCCTGAGCAGCTGGGATTACAGGCGCCTACCACCACGCCTAGTTATTTTTTAAATTTTTTTTATCTTTTATCTTTTATTTTTTTTGAGACGGAGTCTTGCTCTGTCTCCCAGGCTGGAGTGCAGTGGCGCGATCTCGGCTCACTGCACACTCCGCCCCCGGGTTCACGCCATTCTCCTGCCTCAGCCTCCTGAGTAGCTGGGACTACAGGCGCCTGCCACCACGCTCGGCTAATTTTTTTGTGTTTTTGGTAGAGATGGGGTTTCACCATGTTAGCCAGGATGGTCTTGATCTCCTGACGTTGTGATCCGCCTGCCTTGGCCTCCCAAAGCGCTGGGATTACAGGCATGAGCCACCGCGCCCGGCCAATTTTTTGTATTTTTAGTAGAGACGAGGTTCCATCATGTTCGTCAGGATTGTCTCGAACTCCTGACCTCTGGTGATCCACCTGCCTCGGTGCAGAGATTACAGGCTTGAGCCAGGGCGCCCTGCCAGTCTGTGTTGCTTAGTTACAGCAGTATGAACAAAGACACAGGGTAAGAGTGGGAGCATAGAGACCAGTTAGGAGGCTACTGGTCCAGGTGAGAACTGACTTGTTGGATTTAAAATGTATTTTTAAGGTGCAACCTACTGGTGGTTTTAGATGTTCGGCATAAGTGAAAAAATGGAGTCAATAATGATCCTATAATGATCCTAAAGGTTTTGGTTGGAGCAACTGGAGAACTGGAGTTGCCATTTACCTCAGTCAGGAAAGCAGAGACTTCATGGTCAAATCAAGACTTTTATTTTAGATGTGCTAAGTCTGAGATATTGTTAGGACATGCACTAAAAATAGTGTTCTCTTTCTCTTTCATCCCAGATGCTGGGAATATAAAGATAGAAAAGATGTTTGGACTGGCGCAGTGGCTCACACCTATAATCCCAGCAGTTTGGGAGGCCGAGGCGGGTGGATCACCTGAGGTCCGGATTTTGAGACTAGCCTGGTCAACATGGTAAAATCCTGTTTCTACTAATAATACAAAAAAAAATTAGCTAAGTGTGGTGGCCCACGCCTGTTATCTCAGCTACTCAGGAGGCTCAGGCAGGAGAATCCCATGAACCTGGGAGGCGGAGATTTCAGTGAGTGGAGATCACGCCATTACACTCCAGCCTAGGCGACAATAGCCAAACTCCAGCACACACAAAAAACATGTTCCCTGCCTTTAAGGTCTCATGGTGGTAAAGGAGATGGAGAATGACATATAATCAAGCATTTTGCCTTTTTTTAAATTAATAGGCTTTACTTGGGGTAGGACAGTTTAAGGTTTAGAGAAAAATTAAGCAGAAAGTATACAGAGTTGGGCCGGGCGCGGTGGCTCAAGCCTGTAGTCCCAGCACTTTGGGAGGCCGAGGCGGGTGGATCACGAGGTCAGGAGATCGAGACCATCCTGGCTAACATGGTGAAACCCCGTCTCTACTAAAAATACAAAAAACTAGCCGGGCGTGGTGGCGGGCGCCTGTAGTCCCAGCTACTCGGAGGCTGAGGCAGGAGAATGGCGTGAACCTGGGAGGCGGAGCTTGCAGTGAGCCGAGATCGCGCCACTGCACTCCAGCCTGGGTGACACAGCGTGAGACTCCGTCTCAAAAAAAAAAAAAAAAAAAAAAAAAAAAAAAAAAAAAAAAAAAAAAAGAAAGTATACAGAGTTTCCATCTACTCCCTTAACCCCCTTACACTATAGTAACATTTGCATTAGTATGATACATCTGTTATATATATTTTTATACGGAGTCTTCCACTCTGTCTCCCAGGCTGGAATGCAGTGGCGTGATCTCGGCTCACTGCAACCTCTGTTTCCCATGTTCAAGCGATTCTCCTGCCTCAGCCTCCTGAGTATCTGGAATTACAGGCACCCGTCACCATGTATTTTTAGTAGAGATGGGGTTTTGCCATATTGGCCAGGCTGGTCTCAAACTCCTAACCTCAGGTGATCTGCCCATCGTCTTGGCCTACCAAAGTGTTGGGATTACAGGTGTGAACCACCTCACCTGGCCACATCTGTTATATTAATAATTGAGGAGCTAATATTGATACATTATTATTAACTGAGGTCCACAGTTTATATTCGCGTTCATTCTTTGGGTTGTGTATTCCATGGGTTTGATAAATGTATGATATCATACAGAACAGCTTTACTGCTCTGAAAATCCCATGTTCCACCTCCCTTCCCTGCTCCTCCAACCCCTGGCAACCACTGATCTTTTTGCTGTTTTGTTGCATAGTTTTACCTTTTCCAGGTTGTCATACAGTCAGAATCATACATTATGTAGCCTTTTCATATTGGCTTATTTGACTTAGTGATATTCATTGAAGATTCCTCTATGTCTTTTCATGGCTCATTTATTTTTATCACTGGATAATATTCCATTATTTGGATGCACCACAATTTATACATTCACCCCCCTGAAGGACACCTTGGTAAGTTGTAGCAACTATGAATAAAACTGCTCTAAACATTCGTTTGCAGGTTTTCATGTAGATGCCAGATTTCAACTTATTTGCATAAGCGCCAAGGAGAGTGACTGCAGGATCACAGACAAAGGTTTTAAAAGTCATCTTCACTTGATCTTAGCCAAAAGGCCAAGAAGCAATAAAAGTCATCTTCTGTACAAGCGCCAATATATAGGGAACACAGATAATTGCCTGCATGAAGTGAAGACAGTTCTTTGAGTTCCTTAACTTTCCGCTAGCAGTGCTCTAAAGCTATAAACGTCCTTCTTTCTCTGTGTAGCTATTAGTGGGACACTATCACCAGGATACCACCCCCTCCCCCCACTCACAGGAAAACAGCTACATGGTGACTGAAGTGCTTAGCTGACTCACATCTACTCTTTCAAAACCAGAAGCATATGCCAATCTATGGACACTTTTTTTTTTAAATTTCTTTTGAGACAGAGTCTTGCTGTGTCACCCAAGCTGGAATGCAATGGTGCAATGGTTGCTCACAACAACTTCCACCTCCCGGATTCCAGTGATTCTCCTGCCTCAGCCTCCTGAGTAGCTGGGATTACAGATGCCCACCACCATGCCTGGCTAATTTTTGTATTTTTAGTAGGGACGGAGTTTCATCATGTTGACCAGGCTGGTCTCAAACTCCTGACCTCAAGTGATCGATCCAACTGCCTTGGGCCTCCCAAAGTGCTGGGATCACAGGCGCAAGCCACTGCTCCTGACCTATGGATACTTTTCAATACAATGTTTCATAATTAAAGTTCTATATTCTTTTAACAGGGCTTTTTCCTAACTTTGTGAGCCCTCCAGTCCAGCAGAGTCTAACTCCCTGGAAAAGATTCACCCAGTTCTCTAGGAGGAAAAAGACTACTGAAGCTTCAGGATGTTGTTTATCAAATGGGGTTCTAAAATGGACTAGGGGGTGTGGTGGCTTGTGCCTATAATTACCTTGCTTTAGGAGGCTGAGATGGGAAGATGGCTTGAGGTCAGGAGTTTGAGCCCAGCCTGGGGAACATAGCAAGACTTGATCTCTACAAAAAAAAATTTAAACCACGAGGCAGGTGTGATGGTGCATGCCTGTAGTTCCAGCTACACGGGAGGCTGAGTAGGCAGGATCCCTGAATCCAGGAGTTTGAGGCTGCAGTGAGCCACTACCCTCCAGCCTGGGGAGCAGAGTCAGACTTTGTTCCCCCTTCATCTGCCACCCCCGCCCCCCCAAAAAAAGAAAGAAAAAATAACATAGACTAAGCGAATACCCCCTGAAAGTGAATGCAAATGTATTTTAGTGTACTCTTGAGGGGCGGTGAGGTGCAAAATTTCTTATCACAGTCTCAAAAAGGAGTAGAAGACTCAGAATACAGCCAGATTGGCCTCCAGGCATGGAATGTGGTAGGAAGTGGGGGAAGCAGCCACTGCAGAGCAGCCTTAGTGTGGAAACAGCAGGTGTGGTCTGCTTTCAGCAGAGGTCTCCTCCCACTTTTAGGGATGCCTCCTGGTGGAATCACAAAGAGCAAGCTCTTTTCAAGCCTGAGGCCCCAGTTCCCCTCAGGCAAGGGGAAGTGAAGAGAAAGTGCAGGTAACATTAATGCCTGATTTAAGATACTTAAGCAAAATAGTACTATAAAGCTCAGAACACGCCATAGTCTAAAGAGACAAAAACTCTTCACCCTCACTTGTATAAGGGGTTACGGTAGTATTTCAGCATTTGTCTTTAGCAACTTGAAGAGGAAGAGATGTGAAGCAGCGGAGGCAAAGCTCTCCTAAGTGAAAAAGACTCGTGTATTTTCCTTGTCCATACATTTCACAACACATGCATTTAACACATTTTTTTTTTTTTTTTTTTTTTTTTTTTGAGACGGAGTCTC
>NW_020257784.1:8543-18975 GCF_003255815.1 Theropithecus gelada
GCAGTGGCGCGATCTCGGCTCACTGCAAGCTCCACCTCCCGGGTTCACGCCATTCTCCCGCCTCAGCCTCCGAGTAGCTGGGACTACAGGCGCCCGCCACCACGCCCGGCTAGTTTTTTGTATTTTTAGTAGAGACGGGGTTTCACCATGTTAGCCAGGATGGTCTCGATCTCCTGACCTCGTGATCCACCCGCCTCGGCCTCCCAAAGTGCTGGGATTACAGGCTTGAGCCACCGCGCCCGGCCTGCATTTAACACATTTTTAACATCCAGTGGTTGTTACATACCATACAGTGTTCTAGCTATTATACTTGTAGTAATTATAATGCCTGATGCATATTCTACTATACATACTTCATTTACAAGTGCCACACAGTCTGTGTAGTGAAAAATCAGCTTCCCGGCCGGGCGCCGTGGCTCACGCCTCTAATCCCAGCACTTTGGGAGGCCGAGGGGGGCGGATCACAAGGTCGGGAGATCGAGACCGTCCTGGCTAACACGCTGAAATCCCGTCTCTACTAAAAATACAAAAAATTAGCCAGGCATGGTGGCAGGCACCTGTAGTCCCAGCTACTCGGGAGGCAGAGGTAGGAGAATGGCGTGAACCCGGGAGGCGGAGCTCGCATTGAGCCGAGATTGCGCCATTGCACTCTAGCCACGGCGACAGAGCAAGACTCTGTCTCAACAAAAAAAAATAAAAATAAAAATAAGCTTCCCAAATTTATGCATTTTTCTCACAAATAACACAGGCTGTTGACCTCTTATTTTTAGCCTCCCAATTGAATAGGGCAGTCACTGAAATATTTGGATGAGGCGGGCCCAGAAACCAAATAATTTCTTCATGTCTGTATCTACCCCGTAGGTTAGCCCCGCCTGCTTGCGTTTTGCGTTTGTAAAAGGCTGCGTAAGCAAGTGCAGACGTGCGTTGCAGACCGTCTTGAATCTCCGGAGCGACAAACTCCATCACTCAAAGCCGACGAAATGCTCTGGTCCCTTCTTTACTCTTCTGTTTCTCTCCTCCTCCTATGGAATTTGTCTTACTGTTGATGCTACCGACGGATACAGACAACATCTTTATCTCCCTCAGTGTCCTGTTTTTCTTCATCCTCTTTGGTTCTTGGTCTGTTTGACATGACTCTGCACAATCTCATGGGAGTGCAAAATCTCGAGTACTTCTTGCATGTTTCAATGCAAATTTATTGCAACAACACTGTACCGTTTTTAAAACGTGTTCAACAAGTGTTGACTTCAGTGGCCTGACCCTATAATCCTGTAACTGTTTAAGTGATCGAACATGGGAAGTTGCTTTGATTACAACCACAATATTCAAAAACTAGGTTCCAGGTAGATTTCTTTATTTTCTTTCTTTATTTTTTGGAGACAGGGTCTTTCTCTGTTGCAAAGAGGAGCTGGCTGGAGTGCAATGCCACGATCTCAGCTCACTGCAGCCTCGACCTCCCGGACCCAAGTGATCCTCCTGCGTCAGCCTCCTGAGTAGCTGAGACTAAACACATGCCACGATGTCCAGCTAATGTTTGTATCATTTGTAGTGACAAGGTTTCACCATGTTGCCCAGGCTGGTCTCGAACTCCTGGGCTCAAGTGATCCACCCTGGCCTCCCAAAGTGCTGGGATTGCAGGCGTGAGCGAACCCCAGGTAAATTTTAAAATCTAGCTTAATTCCAATTACATGTAAGTGGCTGCTTTAAGCTAATGGAAAATAAGCAAGTTTATAATTTTCAAAAAAATAAAATTCAAAGTTAAGAGATAACCCATGAAATCTTATAACCTGACAAGTGGCCCTTTAAAGGCTGTGGACCTTACCTTGATACTCTCTGGCCTTCTTCCCCTAGATACTATTAATAAACAGCAGCAGACTAACATAGTGACAACAAGAGTGAAGAAAGACAAATGGCCTGAAAAATCCACAAGGGGATATAAGTCTGGGTTCATTTATTTATACAGATCTACTATGTTGCCAAACCCAGTTTTAGATTCTGAGGATACTGTGGTGTGGTAGGGGAACTCCATTTCCTGTTTGCATAGAACTGAAATTCTACTGGGATGAGGTTATGTATTCATTTTTGCCTTTTATTTCTTTTTTGTTGTTGTTTTTGAGATGGCACCTTGCTCTGTCGCCCAGGCTGGAGTGCAGTGGCGCAATCTCAGCTCACTGTAACCTCCACCTTCTGGGTTTAAGCGATTCTCCTGCCTCAGCCTCCCGAGTAGCTGGGATTACAGGCATGTACCACCACGCCTGGCTAATTTTGTATTTTTAGTGGAGACGGGGTTTCTCCATGTTGGTCAGGCTGGTCTCAAACTCCTGACCTCAGGGATCCGCCTGCCTCAGCCTCCCAAAATGCTGGGATTACAAGTGTGAGCCACCGTTCCCACCCCCGCCCCCCCAACATTCTTTTCAATGATCTAAATTTAGACTTTCCAAATATTCTCCAAGTAGATGTGAGGAGCTTAATCAAATCATCACAGAAACATTCTTCTCTGTAGTGGTAGAAATAGGTACTTGATAAATCAAAGTATCAGTTTCTTCTGTTACCTCATTTATAATTGATAACAATATTTGAAATTTGCTATTGTCATCCTCATTTACACCAAGAAATCTCTAAGTAATTTGCTCAAGGACCCACAGTTTGGGGCAGAAATAGTTGACTATACTATACTGTAGTATACTATACTATACTATACTATACTATACTATACTATACTATGTTGTTGTAGATTAAGAAAAATATATCCAATGCATGTCTTAACATGAATCCAGGGCTGGGCACGGTGGCTCACGCCTGTAATCCCAACACTTTGGGAGGCCGAGGTGTGCAGATCACAAGGTCAAGAGTCCAGCGTGGCCAATATGGTGAAACCCCGTCTCTACTAAAAATACAAAAATTAGCCAGGGGTGGTGGTGCGCACTTGTGGTCCCAGCTACTCAGGAGGCTGAGGCAGGAGAGTCACTTGAACCCAGGAGGAGGAGATAGAAGTGAGCTGACGTCGCACCACCACTGCACTCCAGCCTGGATAACACAGCAAGACTCTGTCTCAAAAAAAAAAAAAAAAGAAAGGAAAAAAGAATCCATGAGAGCCATTCTTTCTCCATCCATGTCCCTCCTACCCATTTACGCCTAGAAATGGAGGCTGTTCTTGCCCCTTCTTAAGCAGCTTATCATAAACAGGAAGTATGTCCTGGGTGCAAGAAATCTGGAGGCTGACGATAAGTGACTGTTCAAGGGTTGTAGGAAAAGGGAGACATCATCCCCTGCGAGTTTAGTAAAGATTCTATTCTCAGGCTCTAGAGAGAAGGTGAAAAGAAGACGAGGATGCCAGCCTGGGAGGCTGGATAAGGGAAGGAAAGCTCTTGCTACTTATCAGTGTTCTCTCTGCCAACAAGAAACATCAAAGGAAAAAAAAGGGGAGTCTCCTTCGGTAAAAATGGCTTTGGAGAGCTGTTTACCTTTCAGTTCAGTTAGACCAGGGGTCTGAAACTATGGCACTGGGTCCAAATCCAGCCCAACACTTGTTTATCACCACACATAAACTAAAAATCACTTTTACATTTTTAAATGGTTGCGGGGAGGGGATCAAAATAATTATTTTGTGGCTTGTGAAAATGATATAAAATTCAAATTTCTGTGTCCACAAATAAAGCTTTATTGAAATACAGCCACACCCATTCATTTATATATTGTCAAGGGCTGCTTTTGCACTACATATTGTCAGAGTAGGTAGTTACGACAGATTGTATGGCCCCCAAAGCCTAAACTATTTGCTGTCTGATCCCTTACAGTAAGTAAAGTTAGCCAACTTGTGATTTAGACAGTAGAGGAATCAAATGAAATAGCTTCAAAAAGTTGTGGGATCACTGGGCCATTCTAACCCCAAGTCAGAGGAAGAAATGGAATGGGGAGTAGAGGGTGGACAGAAAGAACAGAATACATCTGGGCGGCATGCACACATGTTGAGTAGAAGAAATCTCTGAGGACTTCTTGTTAGGGGATGCCAAAAAGTGGGCCTACCAAGAAGATATAAAAAGGCTGAGATTAGGGCTGGGTGCGGTGGCTCACACTTGTAATCCCAGCACTTGGAGAGGCCCAGGCGGGTGGATCACCTGAGATCAGGAGTTCGAGACCAGCCTGGCCAACATGGGGAAACCCCGTCTCTACTAAAAATACAAAATTAGCCAAGCGTGATGGCGCGTGCCTGTAATCCCAGCTATTCAGGAGGCTGAGGAAGGAGAATCACTTAGAACCCAGGAAACAGAGATTGCAGTGAGCCGAGATTGCACCACTGCACTCCAGCCTGGGTGACAGAGTGATACTCTGTCTCAAAAAAAAAAAAAAAAAGGCCGGGCGCGGTGGCTCAAGCCTGTAATCCCAGCACTTTGGGAGGCCGAGACGGGCGGATCACGAGTTCAGGAGATCGAGACCATCCTGGCTAACACGGTGAAACCCCGTCTCTACTAAAATACAAAAAAAAATTAGCCGGGCGAGGTGGCGGGCGCCTGTAGTCCCAGCTACTCGGGAGGCTGAGGCAGGAGAATGGCGTGAACCCGGGAGGCGGGGCTTGCAGTGAGCTGAGATCCGGCCACTGCACTCCAGCCTGGGCGACAGAGCCAGACTCCGTTTCAAAAAAAAAAAAAAAAAAAATGCTGAGATTAGGAAATAGAAGCTTTTTCTCCAAATTTCTCTCATTCCATGATACAGGGAATGGGAGATAAACTTACCAATGTTGAGAATGTCCTCTACTTAAGGGCACTAGTTCAATAAACTGGCTCCGGGCCGGGCGCGGTGGCTCAAGCCTGTAATCCCAGCACTTTGGGAGGCCGAGACGGGCGGATCACGAGGTCAAGAGATCGAGACCATCCTGGCTAACACGGTGAAACCCCGTCTCTACTAAAAAATACAAAAAACTAGCCGGGCGCGGTGGCGGGCGCCTGTAGTCCCAACTACTCGGGAGGCTGAGGCAGGAGAATGGCGTGAACCCGGGAGGCGGAGCTTGCAGTGAGCTGAGATCCGGCCACTGCACTCCAGCCTGGGCGGCAGAGCGAGACTCCGTCTCAAAAAAAAAAAAAATAAAAATAAATAAATAAATAAATAAATAAACTGGCTCCCCCAAGTTCACTGAGGGCTGATAAATTCACCTGATTCTTGTACTTACCTAGAAACACAGCACAGATATTAAAATACCTCAATCCCCGGTGGCCGCTTTGAACGTAGTGCTGCCCTCAATATTACTAGCAAGAGGAAAATTCAGGACTGGATTAGAGAAATGGCTGATGAAAGATGGGCTGACAGCTAATCTGAAATTCCACTCTCCCTATCTTCCTTAGCTTCATGGTCATTTTCTGTGATCCAAAAAGGTGGTAAAAGACTGCATTTGGCCAGGCGTGGTGGCTAATGCCTGTAATCCCAGCACTTTGGGAGGACGAGGCAGGTAGATCACTTGAGGTCAGGATTCCAGACGAGTCTGGCCAAAATGATGAAACCCTGTCTCTACTTAAAATACAAAAGTTAGCCAGGCATGGTGGCAGGTGCCTATAATCCCAGCTACTTGGGAGGCTGAGGCAGGAGAATCGCTTGAACCCAGGAGGCAGAGGTTGCAGTGAGCCAAGATCGCACCATTGCACTCTAGCTTGGGGGACAACAGGGAGACTTCGTCTGAAACAACAACAACAACAACAAATAACTACCTAAGGCCGGGTGCAGTGGCTCATGCCTGTAATCCCAGCAGTTTGAGAGGTCAAGGTGGGTGGATCGCCTGAGGTCAGTTCAATACCAACCTGGCCAACATGGTGACATTCCATCTCTACTAAATTTACAAAAATTAGCTGGGCATGGTGGCGCATGCTTGTAATCCTAGCTACCTGGGAGGCTGAGGCAGGAGAATAGCTTGAATCTAGGAAGTGGAGGTTGCAGTTAGCCGAGATCATGCCATCACACTCGTGCCTGGGCAGCAGAGCAAGACTCCGTCTCAAAAAAAAAAAAAAAAAAAAAAAAAAAATATATATATATATATATATATATAAAATAACTATCTGAGACTGAGTAATTTATAAAGGAAAAAGCTTGGTAGATTGTGGTGGCTCACACCTATAATCCCAGCAATTTGGGAGGCTGAGTTGGGCTGATCACGAGGTCAGCCTGGCTAACGTGGTGAAACCCCATCTCTACTAAAAATACAAAAATTAGCCAGCTGTGGTGGCAAGTGTGTGTAATCACAGCTACTCTGGAGGCTGAGGCAGGAGAATTGCTTAAACCCAGGGGCAGAGGTTGCAGTGAGCCGAGATCACGCAACTGCACTCCAGCCTGGGCGACAGAGGGAGACTCTGGGAAAAAAAAAAAAGCTTTAATTGACTCACAGTTGCACATGGCTGGGGATGCCTCAGGAAACTTAAAATCATCGTGAAATGGGAAGCAGGGCACGTCTTACATTGCAGCAGGAGAGGTGGCAAAGGGCAGGGGGAGACCACCACACACCTTTCACCCATCACATCTTGTTAGAACTCACTCATTATCACGAGAACAGCATGGAGGAAACAGTCCAAATGATCCAATCACTTCCCACCAGGTCCCTCCCTCAACAGGTGGGGATTACAATTTGAGATGACATTTGTGGGGGAAACCAGAGCCAAACCATATCAGCCTCCCAAGTAGCTGGGACCACAGGCTTATGCCACTTATGTCCTGCTAATAGTTTGGGGTTTTTTTGTTTTTGTTTTTGTTTCTGTTTTTTTTTGAGACAGAGTCTCACTCTGTTGCTCAGGCTAGAATCCAGTGGCATGATCTCGGCTCACTGCCAGCTCCACCTCCCAGGTTCCCGCCATTCTCCTGCCTCAGTCTTCCCAGCAGCTGGGATTACAGGCGCCCAACACTACGCCTGGCTAATTTTTTGTATTTTTAGTAGAGACAGGGTTTCACTGTGTTAGCCAGGATGGTCTCGATCTCCTGACCTCGTGATCCGCCCACCTCGGCCTCCCAAAGTGCTGGTATTACAGGTGTGAGCCACCGCGCCCAGCCGTCGCTAATAGGTTTTTTTTTTGTTTTTTTTTTTGAGACGGAGTCTCGCTCTGTCTCCCAGGCTGGAGTGCAGTGGCCGCATCTCAGCTCACTGCAAGCTCCGCCTCCCGGGTTTACGCCATTCTCCTGCCTCAGCCTCCCGAGTAGCTGGGACTACAGACGCCTGCCACCTCGCCCGGCTAGTTTTTTGTATTTTTTAGTGGAGACAGGGTTTCACCGTGTTAGCCAGGATGGTCTCGATCTCCTGACCTCGTGATCCACCCATCTCGGCCTCCCAAAGTGCTGGGATTACAGGCTTGAGCCACCGTGCCCAGCCGTCGCTAATAGTTTTTAACATTATTTGTAGAGATGAGGTCTTGATACATTGTCCAGGCTGGACTCCAGTTCTTGAACTCAAGTGAGGCTTCCATCTCGGCCTCCCAAAGTGCTGAGATTACAGGCTTGAGCCATCAGGCCTGGCCTATTTAATGTTTTAGTTTTTTAAAATTTATTTAAAAAAAATTTTTTTTTTTTTTTGAGACAGAGTCTCGCTCTGTCACCCAGGCTGGAGTGCAGTGGCGGATCTCGGCTCACTGCAACCTCCATCTCCCTGATTCAAGCGATTCTTCTGCCTCAGACTCCCAAGTAGCTGGGACTACAGGCGCATGCCACCACACCTGGCTACTTTTGTATTTTTAGTAGAGACAGGGTTTTGCCATGTTGGCCAGGCTGGTCTTGAACTCCTGACCTCACAGGTGATCCACGCGCCTCGGCCTCCCAAAGTGCTGAAATTACAGGCGTGAGCCACTGTGCCCAGATTAATGTTTTAATTTTTTTTTTTTTTTTTTTTTTGAGACGGAGTCTCGCTGTGTCGCCCAGGCTGGAGTGCAGTGGCCGGATCTCAGCTCACTGCAAGCTCCGCCTCCCGGGTTTTTACGCCATTCTCCTGCCTCAGCCTCCCGAGTAGCCGGGACTACAGGCGCCTGCCACCTCGCCCGGCTAGTTTTTCGTATTTTTTAGTAGAGACGGGGTTTCACCGTGTTAGCCAGGATGGTCTCGAACTCCTGACCTCGTGATCCGCCCGTCTCGGCCTCCCAAAGTGCTGGGATTACAGGCTTGAGCCACCGCGCCCGGCCTTAATTTTTTAAAGATAGAGATTTGTGTCTCACTATGTTGCCCAGGCTAGTCTCAAGCTCATAGGCTCAAGCAATCCTCCCACCTGGGCTTCCCAAAGTGCCGAGATTACAGGTGGGAACCACTGTTCCTGGCTGAAAGTTTATATTAAGTGTCATGAAAGGGCACTACCAAGTGCATAAAAAATAAAATACAGGCTGGGAGCGGTGGTCCACACCTGTAATCCCACTGCTTTGGGAGGCTGAGGCAGGAGGACAGCTTGAGTCCATGAGTTCAAAACCAGCCAATCCTATCTCAAAACAAACCAAGCTGGGCATGGTGATGTGTGTCTGTAATTCTAGCTACTCTGAAGGTAGAGGCAGTAAGGATCCCTTGAACCCAGGTGTTAGAGGCCAGCCTGAGCAACCTAGCACGACCCTGCTTCTACAAAAAATAAAATGCAGGCTGGCCGTGGTGCCTCACGCCTATAAGGCCAGCACTTTGGGAGGCTGAGTCGGGCAGATCACCTGTGGTCAGGAGTTTGAAAACAGCCTGACCAACATGGAGAAACCCCGTCTCTACTAAAAATACAAAAAAAAAATTAGCTGGGCGTGGTGGCACGCGCCTGTAGTCCCAGCTACTTGGAAGGGTGAGGCAGAAGAACTGGTTGAACCTGGGAGGCAGAGGTTGCAGTGAGCCGAGATGGTACCACTGCACTCCAGCCTGGGCAACAGAGCAAGACTCTGTCTCAAAAAAAAAAAAAAAAAAAACAAGATTAGCCAGGAGTGGTGATGCATGCCTGCAATCCCAGGGACTCGGGAGGCTGAGGCAGGATAATCAATTGAACCCAGGAGGCGGAGGTTGCAGTAAGCCTAGATCGTGCCATTGCACTCCAGCCTGGGCAAGAAGAGCAAAACTCCGCCTCTAAAAAATAAAAATAAAATAAAATTAAATTAAATTAAATACAAACTTAGCCCCAAGACAGTTGCACCCATAGTCCCAGCTATTGTCCCAGGTATTCAGGAAGCGGAGGTGGGAGGGTTGTTTCAGCCCAGGAGTTTGAGGCTGCAGTGAAACTGTGATTGCTCTGCTGCACTCCAGTGTGGGCAACAGGGCGAGACCTTGTGTCAAAACAAAAAAAAATTACATAATACATAAATGCAACGCCAAGATATATAAATTACGTTGTTTTTTATTTTGTTTTGCTTTTGAGACGGAGTCTTACTCTGTCTCCCAGGCTGGAGGGCAGTGGTGTGATCTCGGCTCACTGCAATCTCCACCTCCTGGGTTCAAGCGATTCTCCTGCCTCAACCTCCCGAGTAGATGGGATTACAGGCGCGTGCCACCATGCCCAGCTAATTTTTGTATTTTTTAGTAGAGATAGAGTTTCGCCATTTGGCCAGGCTGGTCTCGAACTCCTGACCTCAGGTTATCCACCAGTCTAGGCCTCCCAAAGTGCCGGAATTATAGGCATGAGCCACCGCGCCCGACCTACAATTCTTGGACGCCTCCATTAATTCTTACTGCTCTTCCATTCCCAATCTTGTCTTTCTTGGTGTCTTGATTACTTCAAAATCATCCCTTCTTCTCTGTTTCTCGAGCAGTGCCCCTTCCGCAGCAGTGCGTGCTCTCCTTTTTTTTTCCTTTTGAGGCAGGGTCTGGCTCTGTCGCCCAGGCTGGAATGCAGTGGCGCGATCTCGGCTCACAGCAACCTCGGCCTCCCGGGTTCAGGCGATTCTCCCGCCTCAGCCTCCCGAGTAGTTGGCATTACAAACGCCCACCACCAGGTCCGGCTAATTTTTTTTGTATTTTTAGTAGAGACACGGTTTCTCCATGTTGGCCAGGCTGGTTTTGAACTCCTGACCTCAAGTGATCCGACCGCCTCTGCCTCCCAAAGTGCTAGGATGACAGGCGTGAGCCATAGCGGCCGGCCGCACTCTCCCTTTCTTGCATTCGTCTTTTTCCTCTAAGCCCTCCACATGCCTTTAAACTGTCAGTCTTTTCATTTTTATTTCTTCCTCCTGGACCAATTTACCCAAACTGGCCCGAGAGAGGCTGAGAGAGCAGATAGGAAAGAAAACTGTGTATGCGTGAGTCTCTGGCTGGGCAGGGAGGAGGAGGAATGTAGCTCGGGGCTCGGCCCCGGTGCTGGGATTCCGAGGGCGGGGGGCAGGATGTGCGCGCGGCGGGTAGCGTGCCACACGGCACGTCCCAGCCGCTGCAGGAAGGCGGGGCTCAGGTCCCGCTGGCTCCCATATGCTGGGGGACAGCGCGAGCGCCTCCCACTCCCACCCCGCCGGAGGGCGTTGCAATT